>NW_008339767.1:2749003-2749724 GCF_000622305.1 Nannospalax galili | reverse complement strand
ACGGGGGGAAGTGGCGGCACCTTAAGTGGGAAAACCATGATAGAGGGGTGAAAGGATACAAGAAAGAAACAATGACTAGCTAGTCAGGAAAACCAGAGGTAACCATATTATTCCTACAATGTACTGACAAATTATACTTAACAGATCAAGAAACATATCTCTAGATAAGGTTTATTTGAGACCAACCAGTCATTACCCAAGATTTATCTGCAGGACACGTAGTAATTAAAAATGTCAGAATGGTGGAAATAAACTTCTTGGATGTTTAACAGACATGCCTTGAGATCTATACTAATTGGGTCAGAGGGACACAAAGGACACTTTTTGCTCCTTGCCCTCCTAGGTCGATTAGTTCCCAGGGACTATGAGCATCTCGCAAAATGTCCTGTAATGGTGGTGGGTCATCTGACCTCTTGATCAAGGAGGCCAAGGAGACCTCACCAGATGGACTTGAACCAGTGTCCAGTCTGTAAAGAGGAGGGTCAACACAGAGGAATCACTCCCTCCATGCTTCCAATTGAAGCCAACCATGGTCAAGCAGGACCTTTGACTTATCTTCACATAGGCAGAGCTGGTAAAAGAAAGGAGCCAGGGGCTCCTCCCAAGCCCATGTGACCCCTGAGGAATAGGTCCTCAAATGATCTTAAGAGTAAAAATAAATTGGTTTATCAGGGCCAACTCTATGGCCTTAAACATCCAAAAGGAAAGTATAACCAAAGAT
>NW_008339767.1:2727880-2748920 GCF_000622305.1 Nannospalax galili | reverse complement strand
CTTACTTGACAGACAGCAAAGCCAGACAGGCAATACCTTCAGTCGAGTTGTTGGCCAGGATAGATAAAGGCCCTTCCAGACAGTAACCCAACATACTACTGGAAAAATGAACAGCAGACCCCAATTCTATCGAAAGGAATACTGACAATGGATTGACGTAGATGAGGAACAGCTGATCCTCCTGGAACAGGGACCTCTGGCTGACTAGATTTACCAGAAGGGCAGATAGGGGGGAATGAATGGGGTACCGACAGCACAGTGGACAGTGGCAGGGATAACAGAATGTGGAGGCTCTAGTGGGAGAGGAAGGTGGTCTACCAGACGAGTTTGTATTAATGCTCAGATGCCAAGGAGCTCAGAAGGTGGGCGACTGTGACCGTGTGATAGTCATGTATATAGAGATTAGAAATGCATGTGAAAACGTCTCAATGTCAATAGCCTTGGAATGCATTTTTCTGTATGAAACTGTGTGTTTTAACAATGAAGTGGAGATCTTTTTAAATGTTGGAACCTCATTTAATTTTATGTCTTATAGAGATTATAATTAGAAAAAGATTGTATAAGCGTAATAATTCATCTGTAAACCTAGAAATGTACAGCCAATTTTGAAAGAGATGTACCCTAGCTCAGAAAAATGTTATTGAATAAGTTAATGCTGTTGTAATGAAACGCTTCTTCTAATTAAAAAAAATATTTTATTGAAAAAAAAAGTCCTCATTTACACCTCCAGAATTTAAAAGTAGTATAGTATTATCTCAAATGAATGAAGATTTTTTTATCTTTCCTATTGTAAAGCAGCAAAATCAAGAAACAGAATTATTTTACTAAAAATATCTTATCTGGCTTAAAAAATATATATACTATTATTGAGGTATTAAGTGTCTCTTCTTTTCACCCAGGACAAGTTCCAATTAGATTCCACTAGATTTTAAACCTCTTGATCGATAGAAGTAGGATAGAGAGGTGATGTTGTCAGTTTATCTTTCCAATTAAGTGACAGAAATGATATTAGGCTTGGTAGTATAGAAATAAAAAAGGCGTGGGAACAGCCTATAAAAAGCTCACTGTCAAGTTAGAATAAATCTTTTACAGATGCTTATATCATCATGTATTAAGTACATGATTCCATTTTCCAGTTGGAAAATAGAATTCTGATATTCAGTTTGAGAAGTTCTTAATACTGAAGCAATTTTAAAAAGTTAGATGATTTGCAAAGTGTTTCCATTTTTATTATCTGCTTTGATTTTTGTGCTCATGATGTGAAAAAGATACTGTTACTCCAATACATGGATACTTAGTGCTTAGGAGGCTGAAATAACTTGGTCAAGGTCACCTAGAGTTAATGAGGATTCATTACAGTAACAACAGAACTACTAGGATGGATTCTTTATCTTCTCTCTCTCTGTATGTCTCTCTATGTATTTGTCCCTCTCTTCTCCCTTCCTTTCTCCTGTATTTCCTCTTTCTCCCTCAATGTGCTATAGGAATTATCTTTTAAGATGGTGGAGGCTGAGAAGTCTCCTGATTGGTAAACTGGAGAATCAGGAAAGCCAGTGGTGTAATTTGGTCTAATGGAGGCCCGAGAAGGTGGGGAGAATGTGTGATAATGTAAACACTTGCTTAAATTTGAAAGCCCAAGAAGCAGGAATGCTGATGTGTAAAGGGAGGAAAGGATAGATAAATCTCAGTAAAGAAGGGAAGGGAAAGGAGGTAGGAAGGAGGAAGAACTATGGGAAGAGAAAGAGTGAGTACAGAGCTGCCTCCTCTGCTCATCTTTAGTTTATTGAATCAGATGCTAAGGTCTTCTGAAAATACGCCTGATCTTTGAGTGGATATGTAAACATCATAGGTAGCTTACGAGAAGCAGAAGTAGGCTTTGTATCATAATTAGAATACATAAAATGCTTTTAACTACTGTGGACTGTTTTACCAGAAGAAATTTAGGCAATATTGCTTGTAACAATTAATCCTTGAATTTAAGATAAAAATAGCTTAGGAATATATTAGGTATACAAAATCAAAGTTCTAATACAAAAATAGGAGAGTAAAAACAAACAGAATAAAGACTGTGACTAAAAGAACGGATATGCTAGTGTTTGGGAAACTTAAGTGATCCCTCCTGATATCACTCTTCCACAAAGCTAAGATGTGCAGACATTATGCAGCAGAGACTTCCGTTGCTGAGTATGTGAGTCAGAAGAACTGATAAAATAAATGTGGAGATTGTGCAAATTCAAGTTATTATGATTTGTGGGAAAAGTTTCAGTTGTTGATAGTTTAATATCTTGAGCAAATGTAATTCATTATAGTTACATGTAAATTCATTCAGGTGTATTGATGTTTGGAATAAAACTAGTTTTCAGTTATTTTAAGTAGCCAAAACCATTGTGAAAATTGACCCCTCAAACACTTTATATCATTAGCCGGGCATGGTGGCACATGCCTTTAATCCCACCATTGGTGAGGTGGGACAGGTGGATCTTTGTGAGATCCAGGCCAGCCTGGTCTACATAGTGAGTTCCAGGCAAGCTGAGACGACAGGGAGACCTTGTCTCAACAAACAAAAACAAGCAACAAAAAACACTGCCATCAAATCAGAAGATGATGTTTCTTCATCTCAGTCATTGGTATGCTTAGCTATATTGTTTATCATCTATTCTTTTCACTTCTTCCAACTTTATATAAGTAAAGCTGGGGTAATAATAGTAACTTCATATCATTTCAAGGGCACTGCAAGCTACTTAAGTGGGGAAGAAGGGTCAGACCTAAGCAGAGGCTGTTGGACACTATGGTGAGTGAGAGTGAATGCCTATGAACTAGTAGTTAGTGACTTAGCTCTTTTGACATCATCCTGTGAAAATGTGGACCCAGCATTGCCATATCATTTAATATTTCAAGAAATAAAATATACTAAATCTTTACTTTTTAAAAAGGTAAGAACTTGATGGCTACGAACCATCTTTAACTCCAGTTCCAAGGGAACCTGAAGACCTCTTCTGATCTCCGTGGCATTGCACGACACAGGTGCACTCACATACATGCAGACAATACACTCGTATACATAAAATAAAAATAATAAATAAAATATTAAAAAGAAAAAAAGATAAGCCCGAATCAAACATATTGAAAAAACAGTTGGAGGGTGGGAAGCTATGCCTATGTTTGACCTTGGATTTGCTAAGTTGATGGTATTGTGGAAGTTTAGCCTTTTTCTATGTGTCATTGCTATGTATCCACCCACCTCACATGGATTCACATAGACTTACCTTCCTTTTGGCTGTGCTCCTAACTGCTCTGCACATGGAGAGTTTTGATTACTCATCATTCCAAGGGAATGGTTACATGGGAGCATGATGTCAAGACCTGTAAACAGGCAGTAGCAGGTACCCTAGATGTTCTGCTAAAATAGGTAGTTGAAGGGTAGAAAAAAAAATCGAATGAAAATTGGGAGCTGGTCACTCTGGTGATGTTTTTGGGAGACCAATAATTTCAAGTGCACAAGAATAAGTAGCTTCAAGTGTTCACTGAGGAGGTACAAAGCTTAATGGGTCATTTTGCATTTTGGAAGCAACACATCTCACTTTGGGGATTCTTCTCTGATCCATTTACTGAAGGGACCCACAAAGCTCCCAGGTTTTAGCAACGCCAAATGTAAGGGAAGTCACTGTGATTCTTTCATACCTCTGTGCAAAGCTCTACAATGTAGTCCTTGTGAGCCAGCAGATCTAGTTGTGCTAGAAGTATTTGTTTCATTTTGGGATGTCCTAAGAACCTTCTAGAAGACACACACACACACACACACACACACACACACACACCCCAAAATATAAGAATCATCAGAGCAAGCTTGTGGAATTTGGAATTAAAAAATAAAGTGTTGAAAAACAGCTCTTAGATTGCTATTGTGCTCTGTTAGACCTTGAATGCCTGATCATGTGAACCTAATCTGGATGTTTTCTGTCCCACTAGGTACTAATACCAGCTCTGTGATATTATTCATCAATCAATATTATTGCTAAATTATTCAGCAACCCATTACTAGATAAAAATGGCATATATGAGATCAGGCCTAAGTGGGTATAATAGGTATCCAGAAGTTGTAAGAATGGGTGACTCATATTTCCCGAATACTGTTGCTAAAGCACTGCTTCACTATTAACTTGCTTGAGGCCTTATGATGCATTTTCTATAACAAGCTGAGGATGAAAAGTGTTCAAATATACTTCACATGTGTCTCTAGCTGACAATATGGAATATTGTACATGTGATCTGTTGTAGCATTTTGATCCCATAGAGGGGTAGACCCAGAGAGATTAGATTTGAGTGGTATAATTGGTTTTCTATTTTATCTCGTAGGAAAGATGGTGATAATCATGGATCTGTGAAAAATCATGATGGACACCAATGGCTTGGCAGATATTCATGAATTTTTGAAAAAAAAAGTCATGATTTTGGATTAGTGGTCACTTTAGGGGAGAAATAGCTGAATATCCTTCTAAGAATAAACTGAGACTGTGAAGCTCTTGTATTCCATGAGTTGGAAAATGTCCTTCTGTACAGGGATTTTTCAGTAACTGTATGAACAAAATAACTCTCTGTAGCTGTCATTTACATCTTTTTCTCTAGCCATACTAAGAGCTTAATTTATAGCTTCATGAACAACAGGACATGGTGTTGGGATGGAAATCGTTCATGGACTCCAAAATGCAGAATTCCTTCTGGCCAGTGCCTCACCCACTGATCAATCTGCACTCCATTTACCTGAATTCTAGAAGCCACCTAGTGGCAGTTCAATTAGATTAGGTCCTTTCTGTGACAGAGAGGCAGAAACTCATTCTGAATTTCATTTTGTCTTCCCTGTAGCCATATTTCTCAAAATGTTGTAATTTATGACTTTCTGAATGCCATTACTTTCTTATATCCTGTAAAACAGTAGTACCAGAGCCAGTAAATTATCTTATGGAATAAGAAGCCAGTGGTTGGTATTTCATGGAGCACATCATTTGGCCTATGCCTATAGACAGATGACTTTATAGAATGCTTACTGAAATCTGTTGAAGACTGGCTAGTGTGAATCATGGCAGAAGTGGTGTGATCAGGAAACTCCTAATGTCTCAGTGGATTCCTGGCAATGGCTTCTCCATTCTAGAGTTTTCTGACTGATGGGGACATTGTCTCCCTTGTTGTGTAAATTCTAGGATGTGGCATCAGGAGACGTTCTATGGCATTCCTCCCAAACACTAAGCCATTTGATGACTGGTAGCATTTTTTATGGTGTTCAGTTAGCTTAAATGAGTTCTGATTTCTCCTACTGACTCCTTAAAGACAGAGGCTGGAACATCTTAAGATTTTAAAATCATAGAAGTAAGTGTTTCCTTCAGATTGGTAAAGAGAATTTGAAATTTTGGAAAGCTTCAATAGCCTCTGGTTATAATACACCCCTAAAGTATTTCAGTTTTGTTTTAATACTGAGAAAAATTGAGAAAGAAGAAAAGGATAAACTATAAAAATGTTTGCTGATTATGTAACCATGTAGACAAGCCATTGAATACTTTGTGAATTCAGAATAACAATTTGTTTTCTTAAATATGTTGTTCATAAAACTGTTGGAGATGTCAATGTGGTATTTTATGAATCAAAAAAGAGTGCTATGAAGTATAAATAAATCTTAATAAGATGTGAAAATCATGTCTCTTCATTATTTTTTTCTAATCAGTGACTGGAATACTTTCTTAAAACAGAATCCTCCCACTGAAGTTGAGTATTAGTATAAACAGTAGTAAAAACTGTCAGCTGAAAAGTCTCTATTCTGATTTAGCTTTATAGATTGGAAATTTGTGGGAAATTTCAAAAAGCAAGGTCAGTAGTCCCCGGACCTCACATTTTCCTCTTCTGAACATCACAGAGTTTCTGTGAGGTGAAAAGTGACAATGCAGATCAAGTGCTTGACAAAGCCCTCCCCCATAGTAGGCGCTCATATTCTACCTGTCTCCTTAGTCATTACCTTCAACAAGCCAAAGAGTCTAGGCCCAATTTGATTACTATTCTTGTTAGTGTAGGAACTTGACTGTTGGCTATATCCATTTAATAAGGTGGTTTTGTGCAAACTAGTCTAACACTAATATCCTATTATTATATCATTATCAATTAAGAAACTGATAATTGACTATTCAAAATATTTTGCCTGAAAAAAAGTTGTGAATATAAAATGGAACAAATTTTATTTTCAAGTTCTTAAAATTGGAAACTACTTCATTTAAAATTTGGCTTAGACATTTTTAATATCAGTATACTTATTTTTATGAATATATAAAGAAAATATATTGTACATTTTTTCTTTAAATACTTAGCAGTGTAGTTTCCCAAAAGCCTTATGATAAATTCTATAACCATACAGATTAATGTTCAATACATCCAAGTTATGTATTTATCCAGCACGTTAGACACTTTCATTTCAACCTCAGATTTTTTTCCAGTTGAGGAGGCATTTGTTCACATCTGTAGAATCCCTAATGCTGTATTTATGTAAAATTACACTTCAGTATAATTGCTTATGTAATTAACATTCAGGAAGAAATTATTTATTCAGGAGCACATTTTACAATTTAATTTCAGTCTTTGACAAAAAGGCTTTTAAATGTTAATCTTATGAAGGAAAATCCAGCAAATAGTAAAGGCTGTGGATTAATAAAAGAGGCAGCTATTTACAGCATAACATTTCCCCTCACTGGGAATTACCTATTTTCTACCATAGAGCCTAGGCATGTTTCAAATCTCACTGGAAAGAGTGGGTTTTATCTTGTATTGTTTGCATGTTAGATGGTTTCACATCTGGTGACCACATAAAAGAACAAAATGGTACCAACACATTTGTTGTTGAAGCTTTAAGAGCGACAGAAATAATAAATGCTTATTATAGTGTTCAAATAATATGAGGTATATTTTCTCAGACTCAATTCTATGGACATTTTATGTTTTGTATAATAAATCATTTTAAAGTCTGTGAATAGGTTCCATAATTTCCCCATCAATTAGCTAGATATTTCAGCACAATAGAATAAAAGCTCTTGAAAAACACAAGAACTACCCCTCATCACTACTGTGTCCTTCACTGTTAAATTATGAGCTGTGTCCAAACCTTCTTCCTGCTATCATCCCATTTCTTTGTTATCTCACAGATAATGCAGCTATTAATTTATAATATCTTCAATTCTTCCATTTTCTCTGAACCAACTCCAATAAGATCAATAGCTACTTTGCTAAAGATGTTTTTATCAGTGTCCACGAGTGTTCTCCACCTTGCAAAATTCAGTGATCAATTCTCAGCCTTCGTTGACATTGAGCATTTAGCACAGCTGATGAGTCATTTCTGGAGGCTTTACCTTTAGGAGGCTTCTGGGTCATCACTTCTTTCCGGGTTTCCTCACCTTGTCTTGGATTTCCTCATAGTCATTCATGGCTTGCTTTCTCATTTATTTTCAGTCTTTGTTCAGATCTCACACCATACTGAAAGGCTTTCTATTTTACCATATTTAAAATGGCCGCACATAATGGCATACACTAGCCACCTCCTTTTTTACCGATAGTACCCAAAGCCATCCATACATACCTGCTTCACGTATTTACTGATTGGATGACTGTCCCCTCCATTGAAATCCTAGTTCCATGTCTGTGCATTCTATTCTAGACCAGTGGTTGGCACATAGGTTATAAATAAATTTATAGAATGAGTGACCGGATATGTCCTTTCTTAAAGCATTTTAGTGGCTTTACCACAGTACTTGTGATAAAATAAGAAATGTTTATGGTCTACAACTCCTGTGTGAACTGCTTGTTTTCTTCTCTCTGACTTCTTGTGTTCCTTTCTCCTTTGTTTCTATTCTAAGAGCCTAGACTACACCAAGCTCTTTTCTGCCTCAGCATCTTGATGTTTTTCCCTATTCGGGGAGCATTGAAAGCCTACGTAGATTCTATCTAGGATCACGTCTAGATCCTGCTTATACTTTAGGTATAGAATTAACTATTACTTCCTGTAGGCCGAAAATGCTTTATTTCTCCCGGACTTCCTCTGACAAGCCATGGGCAAATGCAGGGCACCCTGGGAAGAAGAGTGGAGCCTAGCACGATGGAGATTGGCATGAAAGGAGGAGGGTTGGCGTCATTCTGGGAAGCAGGGAACAGGGAGCAGGCAAGCCAGCCTGCCTTCCCTGTGGGGTGCCAGGAAACCTCCTGAGGACCCCATGGACCTCTCATAAACTATGCAAAAATCAGATAAAGATGGTGTTATGTGGTTTGTTTACCTGCAGCAGGAGCAAGGGACTCTCAGAGAGAGAACTTGGGCGACACTCCCTCACAGAGGCTTCTCTGATAACTATGGTTTTCTTTTTTGTTCTATTATTCTCTATTACTATGCTCCAGTGCTCATTCATACCTCTGGGCTCTGATTATAGTTTTCCTTCCAAATGCTTTAAATTTATGATTTTAGAAAATGCAGTCCTGAGCTGGGGGGGGGGGTGTCAGTGCTCAGTGGTAGAGCACTTTCCTAGCAAGTGACATGTGTGGGCCCTGGATTCAATCTCCAGTAACACACACACACACACACACACACACATTAATTTTGTGGTTATTAACATATTCACAAAGTTGTGTAACCACCACTACTAATTTCAAAATACTTTTAAAGTTCCCAAGAAACTCTTTACCCATTAGCAATATGGACATTTCATCTAAATGGAATCATTTAATATACAACTTTTTGCATCTGACTTCTTTCTCTTAATATGTCTTCAGGGCCCTCTTTCTGCAGCATACCTCAAGAGTTCATTTCTTTTCATGCCTAAATAGCATTTCTTTATATGACTGTGCCACATTTTGTTTATCTGTTCATCAATTAGTAGACATTTGATCTATTTTTGCTTTTATTCGGCAATCATGCTACTGCCATGAAGAATCATATACAGGTTTTGGTATAAATATGTATTTTCATTTCTCTTGGATGTATAATTTAAACTGCATATTTATCTACATGTTCTTTATTTGTTAATACGAAGAATTCTATACCATATCATCTACTTATGAATCCTCAGAGTTTAGGACAATTCTTGACAAAGTATAAATACTGAATATAGAATTTTCTTTGACTTAACAGTGGGGTTATGCATTGATAAATATAACATAAGTTGG
Source organism: Nannospalax galili (assembly GCF_000622305.1). Classification (NCBI taxonomy): domain Eukaryota; kingdom Metazoa; phylum Chordata; class Mammalia; order Rodentia; family Spalacidae; genus Nannospalax; species Nannospalax galili. The sequence continues at coordinate 2,739,737 of NW_008339767.1, read as the reverse complement.
AAATATTCTAAGTAAAAAATGCATTTAATTCACCCAGCCTAAAGGACACTGTAGTTTAGAAACACAGGCACCCTGTAGAATATGGATTATTTTCCCTTGTGATGACAGGGCTGAATGGAAGCTGAGGCTCATTCTGTTTCTGCCAAGCATCATGAGAGAATACTATACCACATATTGTTACCACAGGAAAAAATCCAGTTTTAACATTTGCAATATAGTTTCTACAGACTGCCCCTTTTCACAGTCATAGAATAAAAAAAAAATTAGTTGAACCATTGTAAGTTGAAGACTATTTTGTGGAGTGATGAGGGCTTATAGGTAAACTACACACAGCCTGCGTTTCTGCTCATGGTGTAATGTACAGGCTAACATCTGTGTCCTGACGGGTATTTTTTTCCTCCAAGCAGTGGAGCCTACTGTGGAGAATTGGCTGCAGAGAGTTAGCCATGGAGGGAGGATCATTGGGGCCATCTTGGACAGAAGCAGCATCTGTCTTGCCCACGTGGAAGTGATAGGGGGCATTTACCATCCTGGGGTAAGACTTCAGGCCCATGAGGCCTGGGCGAAAGCTAACAGAGGCTGTGGGTGGGGTGCGGAAGCAATCTGGAACTGTGGGCTGCTGAGCAACAGAGCAGAACAGGGTGCCGGGTATGGGGTGCTGGGTATTCGCCTTTGTAAATGTTAGGGTTCCAAACAGCAGCAGTTCTCCCCCTCCCCAACAGGGACCTCACCTTGACCTTTGGAGTCAAGGGAAACAAACTCTGCTGAGAAGCAGCCTGCCTCTCCTCTGATCTCCAAAGAGAAGATAAGCAGATTCTACCTGTTAACCAGAGATTTTAGATGCTGTTTATCACAACAAGCTTTTCTCTTAAGAGAGAAAAAGTAAACACCTCCAGACCCTAATCCCACCTGGCAGACTGAACGGAGCCAGGCTTTTCCTGCTTCCCCCTCCCTGATTTCTCCCCCAAACATTCCCCCCTTCCACACCCTAAAGCCCCCATATATAAAGTCCCAGCTCACAACCCGTGGGCAGACATCTTTCCCTGACATCTTTCCCTTCCCTGACATCTTTCCCTTCCCTGACATCTTTCCCTTCCCTGACATCTTTCCCTTCCCTTCCCTTCCCTTCCATCTTTCCCTTTGCTGACATCTTTCCCTTCCCCGAGGGAGAGGTGCCCCGTGTGAAATAAATCTGTATCCCACTGAGAATTCCATTTGTGCCTCGGTGCCTCATCCATCCGCTCATGCTCTCCACCACACGCTCGGTCTCTCCCAACTTCTACCTATCAGTAAATTACCCTATTTCCCCTACCTTGAATATAAACTATGAAAAATTCAGATAAAGGTGTGTTATATGGTTCGTCTAATAGCGCCAGGAGCAAGGGACCCTAAGAAAACTCGGTGACAAACTGGTGCAGCCAGCAGGATGATGATGGCGCTGGAAAAGGCAAACTGCGGGAGTTTGGGAAAAGCAAGGGAACCAATGGTGGCACTGATGTGGATCTTACAATGGATTATAAAATATATAACTAAAAAGGAGCTGGCCATGCAGAAGTGTGGGCCACAGCTGTGTTATAATGTGGGGAAATAGCCCAGTTGTGGGTATATGAAAATTTGTTAAAGGTTATAGAAAGGCTAGAAAAACTTTTACAAGCCTGGGACACAAGCGGAGAACCCAGAGAGGGGGCGTGGCCACTTGGCATAATAAAAGATTTGCCCAAAGCAGGGGAAGCTGAAAAGGCTAGGGAGGTACTGGCAGATTCAGTTACAGAACTTGAGAGAGACAAAAAATGGGACATTTTTAACTTGTGTAAGGTCCAAGGACTCTGGGAAAAAAGACAGATAATAATGAAAAAGGAAATGACCTAAAAATGAAAGTGGCTAAGGGTGCTATTCAGAGTCACCCTTTGATACAGAAAGGAAAGGAAGTTAGCAGTACTGTAGCTAGGAAATACTCCACACTGGAACTGTTAAAATTAGGAAAAACTTACCAGCAAGCAATCAAAGAATCCTTCACTACATGTCTAGTGAGGGTAAGGGACATGGGAGCAAATAACATCAGTCTAAGTCCTCCAGAAGCTTCACAGCTAAGTTATATAACTACCCATCTATCCTTGAGATATAGACTGTTCAACCTAGGCCAATGCAGGGATGAACAGTCCTTAATGGGATGGCTGGTGGAAGGCATTAAAGATAAATGGTCTTCACCAAGAGAAACTCCTATGGTTAACAGAGGCTAGAGGACTATAAAGGAGGGACAGGCATTACTGAGAGAACTAGGTATGAGAAAAACAATATATGATACCCAGTTTGCTGGGCCAGATAAGACTGTGTTCACCAGAGATATAAAGGAAAGCTTAATTCAACTGGCACCTTAAGAATGGTATGGAGCTTTAATGGTTTTGCTAAGCCCTTTAATAGGACAGGATCTTCGTAAAGTGAGAGAGACTTTAGCAGATCTAAGTGACCCTGACCAATGTGTAAAACATGTCTCTAGAATAACAGAATGCCTTACAAGATATATAAAAAAGACCAGACAGAAGAAAAGGTCTGTTTGGGTTACTTGAAGACAAATGTGGCAAGACTTATGTCAACCCCAAATTCTCAGAGAAAAAAAATGATAGAAAACCAAATTTGATACTAAGGAATTTCTAGAAGGTTTTTAAAACCAGAAGAACAGTGTGCATAGGGCGTTTGTATTAGTCAGGGTTCTCCAGAGAAACAGAACTGGTAGAACGAATATATATATGTATAAGAATTTATCAGCTTAGCTCACAACATAGAGTCCGACTAGTTCAACAATGGCTGCACCACACTGGAGAGGCTGAGACTCCGTAGTTGCTCAGTTGATGAGGCTGGATGTCTCAGTAGTCCCAATCTGGCACTGAAGGTCTGATGAATTCCAGTCTACAGCAGAAAGATGAACTCACCAGCGAGAAAGAAGGCAAGCAGCAAAAGGCAAAAATGTTCTCCTCTGCCATGGCCTTTTATATGGGCTGCTATCAGAAGGTAACACCCATATTTAGGGTGTGTCTTCCAGCTTCAGATGATCCAATTAAGAAGATTTCTCTCATTTCAGTTAATCCCAGACCCAGTCAAGTTGACAAGGGGTCAATTGTGCTGGATAGTTTTAGTGTCAACTTGATACACCTGGACTGAGGGATCCTCAATTGGAGAATTTCCTTCATTGGAATGGCCTGTGGCCATGTCCATGGGGCACCTTCTTGATTGCTGAGTGATGTGGGAGGGCCCAGACCACTGTGGGTGGTGCTAATCCTGGGTAGGTGGCCTGTGTTGCATAAGAAAGCAGGCTGAGCAGGGACCAGGGGAGCAAGCCAGTAAGCAGAGTTCTTCCATGGCCTGTGCTCCAGCTCCTGCCTCCAGGTTCCTGCCCTGAGTTCCTTCCTAATGAACTGTGACCAGGGAGATGTAAGCTGAATAAACCCTTTCCTCCACAAGTTGGTAGTGGTCAGAGTGTTTTGTCACAGCAATGGAGAAACAAACTGGGACAGCAGTCAAAGGATAAAAACTGTCCTAGGGTGGGGCTGGAGAGATGGTTCAGGGGTTAAGAATACTGGTTGTTCTTGCAGAAGACCTGGGTTTGAATCCCACCATCCACATGGTAGCTAACAGCTGTCCATAACTCCAGTCCCAGAGGATCTGACAGCCTCTTCTGACCTCCGTGGGCATTGCATGACATGGGTGCACTTACCTACATGATGCAATATACTCATACACATAAAATAAAAATAATAATAAAAAAAAACTGTCTCAGGGGTGGTTAAGGATCCCCAAAGATTGAATAAGGTGCATTTCTCTCATGACAAAGGTTATACTAGGGGTGGAGGCAGTTTTTCCCATCAAGGCCTCCCCCAGGAGCCAAGTATGGTCAATGGAGAGATGACAGATATAGCTACAGTCAGGAGGGAGACCCAGGGCCTGCTGGACTCAGGGAACCAACAGGTGCAGCAGGGACAAGAGAAATCCCCTGCCTCCTTAGCCTGGTACAGGGTCAGGCAGCTGGAGCTAACACTTGTAAATGTATCAAGGATAAAACAATACAAAGAGACTCCATGCAAGATCCCCCAAATGTGGAATGACTCCCAAGGGATAACTAAAAATAGTAAAGAATTAACCAAATTAATGCCTCTCACCCATGCTATGGTACCTGACAAAGATCTATGGAGAAAAGTCAGTACAAATGGATAAAACCTTTCCATGCTGTGTTAGAGCTTGTTATGATTGATTTACTATATGATATTAACCTTTTTTCAAGTGTTTTACATTTGTGAAACCCATTGGAAAGATACCTGAAGAAGCAAAGGCCAGCTATATCTGCAAGATTCTTGGGAGTTTTATGGTTAGGTAAGGTAAAAACAGAGGCTCCCAGACTACACAACTGTTAAGAGAATCTACAGTACCAGGGATGGGTTGGCCCCCTATGAGCTGTTGGTCAGAGAGAGATCCTAGAGATTGTCAAATTCACCAAAGCTTTTGCCACTAATGTTCATTGTACACTAGAAAGGTTGGTAAGGTCATTTTGCTGAAGACACTGCATGATGTGAGAGCAGGAGGAAAAGAAAAGATGGAGCTGAGACTAAGCCAAAAACTCCATGCCACTGGATGGATGATGTTCATAGTACCAGAAGGAGCTATGCAGATGGTTGGTGAAGAAAGGATCCCCTATGATTCTATTCAACAATGGACCCTGCATGTTGTACACTATGGACATGCCAAGCAATGCCTGCAAGTGCAATAATGGCTCGACTAACATACACACAACTGACAAATTTCTAATTGGATAAGGCCTGCTCCTACGGGTGGAACACACATCTGGTGCTGTAGACCAGGCCAACCCCCTGTGTCAAAAAAGGCTTCAGGCCCTAGCGGGGAAGCCATTATGAGTATACTGTTTGATGAATATACTACACCTACTGAAATATCTTCTAGGCATTTATATTTGCATTCATGTTTATTTAGATGTGTCTACTTCCTTCCATTTGTCTTTATAGTGGAAGAAACACCACTGAGATAGATCAATGGCCACAGCTTGAAGACAAATAATGAGGAGGCCCAAGAAGTCATTATCTTGCCATGATGCAAGAGAGATCTGTCACCCCCACCAAGGCTCAGGGACCTTAGTGGAAGATTGGTGGAAAGATTGGAAGAGCCAGAAGAAGGGGTGGAGTGTGTCCTGAGGGTACTTTTTTCCTCTGAGGGGTGGGGCCTGCTGTGGAGAATTGGCTGTGGAGAGTTGGCAGTGGAGGGAGGAGCATTGGGGCCATCTTGGACATCTTGTCTTACCTGCGTGGCCGTGAGAAGGGGCATTTACCAACCTGGGGTGAGACTGCGGGCCCATGAGTCATGGGCAAAAGCTAACAGAGATTGTGGGTGGGGCATGGAGGTGATCTGGAATGGCAGGCTGCTGAGCCACAGAGTGGAATGGGGCACCAAGTGTGGGGTGCTGGCTGTTCGCCTTTGTAAGTTACGCTATTTCCCCTACCTTGAATATAAGCTATGAAAAATTCAGATAAAGGTGTGTTATATGGTTTGTCTAATAGCGCCAAGAGCAAGGGACCCTAAGAGAACTCAGACGACTGCATCTTAGCCTGTACTTCTTTGTACTATATTCTAAATTAAACATACTGGCCATAAAGTTCTGTACCTCAACGCAAACAAGACATATGACTTTGGGTAAAGCTCTATTACTATCTACAAGTGTCGTCTTCTTCGCCTTCTCCTCCTCCTCCTCCTCCTCCTTCTCCTCCTCCTTCCTCTTCTCTTTCTTCTCCTTTTCCTTCTCCTACTTCTCCTCCTTCCCCCTTCTTGCCCTTTTCCCCCTTTCCCCCCTCTTCTTCTTTCAATAAAGTGCTGAAAGATTTGGGTGGATAGTGTTTTCTTGTTTTGATGACCTGACCATGGGTTGCCTCAGGCATTAATCATCTCCTTTTATCACAGTAATGATGTGCTTTTGAAGGTAATAGATTTTCCCTAATAGGTTCACCATTGCATGTGAACTAGCACTTAAAAATTGTTTAAATACACCATAGGCACACCAGAGGGAGGTTAAGCTGCTTTCAACCCTAGTGTTCTGTGATTCTAAGTTCATTTGGGAACCAAACCATAGAGAGATAAGTAGACTGCCACTAGCAAGGAGTAGAATTCTCAGAGACATGAATGAGCTGATGAAACTATGTGTAAACCATGGGTGCCAAGCTATGGCTGCATGTTAAAGGGTTAACAGAAAGGCTACATGGGCGATATAGATTGTGGCTAAATTTTGGAACTCTTTGAATGCTGAGTGATAGTTCTGTCTATAGATATTTGCAAATGACAAGCAGCAACTCTGGTGGTTTAAACAGGCAACAGTTTAGAATTGTCTCAGGAAGACAGAACAGCATGACATTCTGGAAACAGAGATAAACCTTCAAAAGGCAGATGATTTTATTAAATTACTTTATTATTGTCATTTAACTTTTGAATGTGTGAAGATGCTTCTGGTTTCTGTAAGTTGGTACAATATGATTAGGGAGTTGACATAACTTTGGCTTAGAATCCAATATGAATTTCAATTCTAAAGGGAGCCATAGATGAAATTTCTCCTTTTGGCTAAGTTTGGCCATTTGTGAAATTAAGCTTGAATTCTTTGTAGTCCCTCCAATGGATGTGCCTAGATGTTTTTGGTAGGGAGCTGTATATATCTCTCAGCTGAATATGGGGTTAAACTATGTAGTTCTTACAGAGGTCCAAGGTATTATTCCTTAGATGAATAACAGAGTGACCTGAGAAGCACTTTGACTTTTACCATGCCAAAGCACAGAGATTTATTTCCTGTTGACTATGTGTAATAAGAAAATTGTCAGACCTAACACATTAGACTGATAACTATTATAATTGATATGTAAACAGGTTTGTGTAGTAAAGATTGCTTGTAGATTTGTGTATATGTTGAGGAAAGGGGAAATGGTGAGGCAGAAAATCTGTAGAAAGTTAAAACCACAGTGTTTTTTTAAAAGAACTTCAGCTCTATCATAGGAAGGCTCCACTTAGTAAGCCATCCAAAATATACATGTTAGAATGAATTTCTATTGCCTGAAAATGTAGGGTCTTATTTTGAGTTACTCATCCTGAAAAATGTCATTAATGGTAGTGGCCCATATCTTTTTATCATGAAAATGGAATCTTCAGTTTTACCTTAAGTGTAGGATATTGAATATTGAAACAATAACAAAAATTAGAAAGTTTGTTTTGGGGATGGAATTGAGAAAAGGCAGAAACCAAAAGGAGATAAAATGAAGAAATAGCTTTTAGGATTTGGGTTGTGTTTTCAACACCATGTACAACAGGGAAGGGACAATTGTGCAAATTGGTAGGCTAGATCAACCTCAATATACTGATTAATTCAGCCTAAACAGTGTGGAAAGGCAGAACAGCTAACCCATCCATATGAGCATGGATGTCAGAGAAGTATTTGGGAGTACTTGGATAAACTGAGCTAACAAAGAGTTTGGAATAAGACAGTCATAAAACGACATTTCCCGGTGAAATCAAGCATGCTCTGAATGGTAAGGATGTGATTAAAGAGTACTATGTATTTGTTAACGTACTGTTAGTCAGATATTCCTGGAGAGCTCCGGATGATAGGAGAGGAAATGGGGAAGAATGGAAATAAATAAGAAATAAGTAAATAAGAGCTGTATCATGAAGGCTTTATAAACTATATTAAGAGATTTTTGTCATTGAAATGGAAATAACCAAAGAGAAAAAGGAAACGATACATCTCTAAACAGCAATTTAAAAATCCAAATCAAGTAGCTTATAGGGAGCGTGAGATGGGCTCCTGGGGTCCCACGCGCACTCTCAGGGTGGCACGGCGGGTCCGCAGGCTTCTCCGCCATGCGCCTGGAGGAAGGCGGGTCTGGCCCCGCGGGCTTCTCCGTGTCTCTATGGGCCTCAGGCATGGGGTGCGCGAGTATCTCAGGGTCGCTCTGGGCCCCTGGATCTCGGGGTCCCCGCCACACCTGGCGAGTCTTGGCGCGGCTCTGGCCACAGGTGTCTCTGGGAGCTGCAGCAGATAGGTCGCTGTCTGCCGCTCTGGTGCTGACAGTCTCTGCTACTGGAGCGTTGTCCAGATGAATCCTGTCCCTATTTCACCCATGTACTTTCCTCAGGATGCGAGGTCCACTGGCCACTGAACCCCACGGGAAGAGTACGAGGACAGCGAAAGCTAGGATGTCCGTAAGTCGGTCACTGGGGAGTGCGCCCTCTGGAGAGGCTAGGTCGCCGGTAGTAAGGCACAGGAAGCTCTCTCTCTATTAAGAGAAAACTAGGATACTTATACCATGGGGGTAGTGGTAAAAGCTTTGGCTGTTAGATGCTTTGTGAGGCATTCTATTTACATATGGAAGTGGGTTTCTGCCAGACTGCTGTCTGCCTGGAAAAATCACAGGAAAGCATGGTACCTTTCAGAGCCAAAGGCCATGTTTATGCTAGAACATTTGTGGCGGGCACTTCAAAAGGAGAGTCAGGAAAGATGCCAGGAAGGCACCCTGCTATGAAAGGAGCCCTCAGCACATGATCCCGAGCTGCATGAGCTCGTGAAGGGACTTCTACTTTGCATAACAGAGGTCCCCAACAGTAGCTGGTACTCGCCAATACATGTTTTTAGAGGACAGTTTTAAAAGGATGGCAACATGGGTTATTGGGTAAAGGTGCTTGCTGGCAAGACCAAGGACCCAAGTTCTATCCCCAGGACCCATCTGGCAGAAAGAGAGAAGCAGTTCCTGTCAGTTATCTCCTGACCTGGACCCATACTTGTGCTTTGGTATGCACACACATACAAACACACATACATGTGTGCACACACGATAAATAAATGTACAAGAAATTTAAAAAGAAAATAGCTTAAGGAAAGAGAGAAGAATCAAAAGAATAATGTGAAAAATGGATTAAGGAGAGATGATAGTTTGGCTAAGGTTTTGATATTACATTTCCTCCTAATTTAGCCTGACTCTGCTAAGCTCATAGAGACATAAGGAATTCCTGGAAACAGAAGGAATGCTCTAGAATTCTAAGATCCTTATAAGTCCTTTGAGGATCACTTAAGAATCACCTCAAATGCTAGTGTAAGGGTGGGTGTAGGTAACTTAATTGATGAAGTAAAGCATGTTGGGGAAGGAGTGACACATGCTGGGAGAGGAGTGAAGCACGCTGCGAGGACGGTGATGCAAACTGAGAGTGGGCGAAGCTTGCTGATCCTCCCTTAGGGCAAGCAACCACTCTTCTGCTCAGCAGTGTTTTGCTGTGCAACTCTGCCCCAGCGTTGCTAGATCTTCTGTCTTTTCAGGTGTTGGAAACTAATGAAGCTTTGTGCTTGCCTTTGCTTCTATCACAGCCACCTCATATTAGAGCATTAGTCATAAAACTGGGAAAACACTTATCAAATTTTCACTAAAAAATTGCCAGTAGTTCATAAAGTCTCCATTTTAATAACTCCAGCATGCTGTCTTATTAATTTTGAATGTGAATATGAAATGCTAAGAGAACTAGATTTTTTGCTCTGGTCTCGACAGTGCTGTTTCTTTCCACAGGCAACTTATATGGGGAATGGGGGAGTTACTAATGATGGCTGCTTGGTGAGATGCCTGAAATCAGATTAATTTAATTTAATTCTAACTTTATGGAAAGCCTAGGCCTCAATTGTCCCCATGTTCTTTTTGGTCTTTGATGCTAAGACTCTCTCCTTTTTTTCTTAGTATGATTCCTGGTCTTCTGGTTTCCTAATTCTGGCCAACAGAGACAAGAATCCTGGGACTAAGAGCGAGGCATTGTGGTATCTATTCAAGATTCCTCAGCGAGACTTTAACCGTAGAGTTATTAAGAGATTTCAGTAATATAAGTTTAGCTTAGGCCCAGGCATATGTATGTTCTCAACAAAGCTTCTATTGATTATTTTAGTTTTTAAAGAATAATTCATATAGTATATGAGGCAAATAGTATTTCTCGGTGTTTAGCATAAATGGCTGGTTTCCCATTGTGTGTAACCCTGGTTTTAGCTCCCCTGTTTTTAGTTAGAGGTTTCTGCATCCTCCTCTACCACTTTCTGATTCTCTGTCTCCACTTTGTTAAAAAACAATATTTTTGATAAATAAGCCTTCTAGAATTATCCTAACATGAGCATGTCATTGCTTCCTTGAAGCCATTCAGCTCTCAAAGCCATTGCCATCTCTTCCTTGAACTATTGTTTGTCTCCAGTTCAACAAACTTTACATTCAGTTCTTTTCTTCTTAATATTCTATGCGACTCCATTAGATTAGATTTGTCAGTTGTATCATTTAGAAACTTTTGTTCTAATAAAATATTTATTATATCTATATTACTAAGTTACTGAATTGGTTCTCTAATTATTTTCCATGTTTCTTATTTTTGTTACCATTTTCAGTTTTTTATTTTTAGTTTCTTAGTGTAAATGCATTTGGTGGTATGTTTTTCAAATTTAACTTACATTATCTTAGTTTTTAAAAATATTTTATTATTTTTATTATTTTATGTGTTTGTGTGTATTGCTTGCATGTAGGTAAGTGCACCCATGTCGTGCAATGCCGGCGGAGGATGGAAGAGGCTGTCAGATCCCCTGGAACTGGAATTAGGGACAGTTGTTAGCTGCCATGTGGGTGCTGGGATTCTAACCCAGGTCTTCTGCAAGAACAGCCAGTGTTCTTAACTGCTGAGCCATCTTTCCAGCCCCAGTTTTTTTTAAAGTTCTAATACTGCGGTTTGAATTCCTGCTATTTCTTTTTTAAAAAAAAAATTTAAAATATTTTATTATTTTTATTTTCTGTGTCTGAGTGTGTTGCCTGCATCTATGTGAGTGCACCTGCGTTGTGTAATGCTGCGGAGGCCAGAAGAGGGCTTTGGAGTCCCTTGGAACTGGAGTTAAGGATGGTTCGTAGACACCATGTGGGTGCTGGGAATCGAACCTGGGTCCTCTGCAAGAGCAGTCAGTGCTCTTAACCACTGAGCCACCTCTCCAGACCCAATTCCTGCTATTTCTTCCACTTTGTGAACTATTTAATTATTATGTAATGTTTAGTTATGACTTAATTTTTAACTATGTATGTGAGAAAAAGAAAGAGCTGGAGAGGGGATAAAGGAGGGAAGGAGGGAGTCTCTGTAAGTCATTTATTTCAGAAACTCAGAATATGTTGGTTTGAAAATGATTTTATGTTAATTTCTTGTTTTGAGACTCTGTAAGTCTGTTTTAATATTTCTAAGGAATTTCTTGATATTTTACTCACTCAGTGCTCAGGAAGAGTCAAACAGACCACTGCCTTCTCTCTGTGCTGGGCTAGTCCACTCTATAATTGATTGGGTGTACAGTCACTTCAGGGCTCTTGTGAGATGCATCTCAGTTACAACTCTTGTTAGACAAAGCAGCACATCCTCTTTCTCTCTTCTTTCTTCTCTTTCTTCCCCATCTGTCTAATCCCAAACTGGTTAACAGTGTTAATGGCTCTCCCTCTCACCCCTTCTCAGTCAGAGCATTAGCTGATGTCATTACATGGGGGCTTGGAGAAATTTTGTTTGGCACCTGAACATTTCACTTGATACTTTTCTGAGTTTAACAATTTATTTACTTACTTGTTTATTTATTTATTTTATATTTTGTGGTGGGAAGATTTCAGATTGTCATGTCTATCCTATTTTCAGTGTCATAGGCTCCTGAATCCACTCACTATTCTGCTCAGACTTGTAATTTAACCACGTCCTTGGTCATTTCAGTAGCTATGTTTTATTTTTCTTCTGCATAGCTGCTATGGCATTTGGCACAACCCTATACTTATCCCTCCCTCCCTCC
>NW_008339767.1:2717483-2727804 GCF_000622305.1 Nannospalax galili | reverse complement strand
TCCTTCCTTCCTTCCTTCCTTCCTTCCTTCCTTCCTTCCTTCCTTCCTTCCTTCCATAGCTTAGACTCCACCTCTTTACTTCTGGTTCATCTCACTCTGGATTCAGCTTAGCCAATATCTTCCCTGCATCCTCTGTCTAGTCCTCAGTGCTGTGCTTCCTGGAATTCTAGCACTGCTGCTTATTTTTTCCTTGTCCTTATTCTTTTAGGGTAATTACACCAACTCATGATGCCTCCCAACTTTTCACTTGAGTCAACTTTCTGGAGCTCAGCTTATTTTAATTGATTATTCAACATTTCCATCTGACATCTCATAGGCACCTCAAACATGTGCAAATCTAAATTCATTACTTTGCTTTCAGTTCTTCCTCATTTAAAACTTTATTCTCAATGTTATTGTCAAGTTAGACAGGAATAAGATTTGGCCTTTAATGTTGGTAGCTGTTTTAGAATAAAAGACATTGACACCACCAAAATGTACCCTTTTATGCATCAGAATTACAAACTAAATAATGAGCTTCTTGTGTTCCTTTTTCCTCTCTTTACCAGCATTTTCAATACCTACTTTTCTTGAGTTGAGTTACTTTGTTCTCTATCAGATCATGGAAAACAACTTTAAAATTTAAAGGGAAAAATGTAGGATTAGGTGGAATCTCAATCCTCATTCTTTTTGTACTTTCTAGGTGGGGTAGTATGTAAGCTGGGATGTCTAGGAGTTTTACAGGGGGAAGTGAAATAACTTTCTGTCCTGATGAAATAGCTGTAAATGGTTACAGGTTATAGGGGAGACATTATTGTCCTTCAAAGGAACTTGTTTGATAAATGGTCTGTGTTCCAGGCACCCAGGTTGTATGTTCCTCCAGCTCCATGAACTTTCAACTGTTCTGGCTTTTTGTTCATACTTTTTAATAACCTTTAGTATACCAAAATTTTATCCACAATTCAAACCTCAGGTCAAATGCTGCCACTACTCTGAAACTGTAGTCTTCTGGGTTATAATGAATTATCCTTGTTTTGTGCAAAGTACTGCTTCTTTTGAACTTAAGACACTTTCTATTTTGATTAAAGAAGTGTATAACTTAATTTACCCTTTTAATGTTTGCAAAGTGCACGTTACAGTGTTAACTATATGTACATGATGAAAGTCAGATCCCCCTGTTCACCCTGTATGACTGAAACTCTGCATCCACTAAACAATTTTCTATTTCCTTCTCTTCCTAGTTCCTGACAATTGCTATTCTACCATATGATTTTATTAGTTTCATTAATTTAGCTACCTTTTGTAAGTGACATCATACAGTATTTGTCTTTATGTGGCAGCATATTTTACTTAGAATCATGTCTCACATTCCCTATGTGCTGTGCCGTAGCAGGCTTTCCTTGTTTTCAAAAGATTGGGTATTCCACTGAACTGTATGGAGTGGAGTCATCCATTCACCTACAGATGAATGTTCAATTGTTTTTCTATCTTAACTATTGGGAATAATACTATAGCAAACATGGTGGATAACTATCTCTTCAAGACTTTGTTTTCAAGGATCTGTATTTAGAGAAAGTGTTTTCGAGTCAGTCATAGGGTAGTTCTGTTTTTAATTTTTGGAGCTGACATCATTCCACAGTGGGTTGTCACACCAACACCACACATGATTTCCCCATTTTTCCATATCACTGCCAGAACTTGTAATTTCCAATTGGTTGACAGTGCCCCTCCAGTGGGTGTGACATATATGTCAGCATGGCAAAAGTGATTAATTTTGTTGTGCCTTTCAGCTGGTGGTTTGCTTGTCCATTTCTTCACTAATCGTGGCACAGGAGCTGTCTAGTACCTCGATCACAATTTGTGCTCAATATGCATTTACTAAGTTAATCCCTGATAGCAGGTAAATAACCTAAATCTTATTGGACATACCTCTGTCATCATCTTTGGAAAGTTCTGACATTTTCAAGATTAGCCATAACTACAGACTATGATCCACTATTATTCATTTTCCCATGAAATTTGATTGACTTGTAGTTACTTCATCAGTGTTACAAAATAAAGTTTAAAAATGCATAATATATTTCTTTGTACTTAATAGCTTTAAAGTGTTACAAGCCTGGGATATAGCTTACTTTCAGAATGGTGGGAAAGCATTCATGAGGTCCTGGTTTCAATCTCTACTATCACAAAATGGTATTACAGACTATAAATTAATCCTTAAGTGCTTGCATAATATGTTTACATACAGCAATATGTCTATAGGAGAAACTACTTTGCATATGATGAATTGGACTTGATAACTAATGACAACTCATGGTAAGTGAAGAAACTTGCTGAAGGCAACTGGAAAGATGTGATTTACTGAGCCCAGTGGGATGAAAATAAGGCTTTTACCTTTTCTCTTCGTGTTGCACTCTAAGGGCCTCAACATTTTCTATTACAGCTCGCTAAAGCGCATCAATAAATCTCTACATTTTACTTACGGTGTTATTTTATCTTTCTCTTGGACATCTGCTCATATTTTATCCTTCTGAGAATTTTTAAAAGGCTCTTTCCCTTGTAAGATTGCTTGCTATACCCGAAGACCATATATGCAATAGAAAAAAATGGGAAAAAGACAGCTGGATTTTTACATGTGGTCCAGTCACATCAGCTTAGACCCAAAGTGCTTATTCAGTTTTTCAGTCCTGTGTCACCTGATTCTTGCATCTGACTTCAGGCAAAATCAAGAAAACACAAGATTGGTGGGATAATTCAAAGGCTACAGTTAAATTTCTTAGGACTTGAATTGAACCATGTCTAGTGGGACCCCTTAGGCACCAAATGTCAGTACCAGTGGTAAAAATGCACAAAATTTTGCAACCATATGAGACAGAATTCTATAACAAAAAGGACAAATACTTTAATATATGGTTAAAACTCAATATTTATGAACGTAATTACAAAGATATAACCTCAACCAAAAGTAGCAATAGATTATAAATTATTCTGGTGAAGTGCTTGTGCTGCCTTTTATTAACACACTCTGTCACTAGCTGTGTGTGCTTAACACAATTGAAGGTGGTGATAGACTCTCACTTGCTCTTCTCCCCAGTGCTGGTTATCCTGCAAGCTGAGTTGCCCACAGGCCTCACTAGTCTCTGTACACAATGAGGCTGCATTAATGCCAATACCGGAGTTTAACTGTGCTTTTTGGCACCTTGGTGGGACCTCAAGTTTTTCCCGTTTCCATTTGAAATCTTCCCTGTTTTTTGTAAACACCTCTGGGGATTAACTGGGACAGCCCATTAATCTGCTTCTGTCTCTTTGCTGTCAGCTGCTTAGGAGACACTGAAGACAACAGCCTCTCACCAGTCACTGGTGCTGGGGGTGGGCTGAGTATCAAAGTCTCTTCTGATGTTATCACCACTGTTTTGTCACATGGGACATTCCATGAGCCTTTTTGTGCAGATTCTGTATTCCTAACCCTGTCCACTGCTGCTACTCTTGTGTCTCTGAGCTTCTGTGATCTGGATAATTTCTGCTTTCCTGCCTCTCTGAGCCTGCAAATCCTGACTGCCTGACCTTCCCAGGTTGACCTCTCTGTCCATCACTCATCATAGATTGTGTTCTACACTGTTCTGTTAGGTGGACTGGTGGTCTCAGCCCCACTGAGGCAATCCTCTGCTCTTAAAGCTGTGTCTTGCTGTGGAAGTATTGACTATCTGGAGACCAGAAACAGATGGCCAGTGAGGAAGGTAACACACAGCACTCTGCCCTCACTCACCTTGGTAACAGGTGGCTGCTCAGTCAGCTGGGGTCTTCCTGAGGATGCTCTCCCAGGTCTCCTTTGACTATATGCACCCCGGTCCAGATGGTGACATGGTTCCCTAGAGTCCTGAATCAACTTAACAGGAGATGGCAGGGCTAGACTGATTTTGCTCAGGGTCTAAAAGAAGCATGGAGATTTAAAATTTTACTTTCTAATTTGGGGAAAAGGATCAAACCTTAAGTGAAAATCATGTTCACAATGCAGTTTTGAATTCTCTCACAGGAAGTCTAAATTTTTGTGATTAAATTAGCATCCATAAATGCTAAGGCAAGAAAGCAAATTAATTTGTTTTTACTGTTGGAAAAGAATGAAGATGACTTTGGGTCATCTAATGTATTAGATTATTTACTTCATTTATCTTATTTCTCATTGCTTTTTGTTATATTAAAATGGGGCCAGATGTATTTATTCTATTAAGATATATGATGCACAGATTCACCTTGGTGTTATGTAGAGACAAGTTGCTTTTTCCTAATGTTAAAACTACTACTTTACAGTATTTTCCAGTACTAATCTACTTTCAAAGTAATTATGATTTACAAGGACAGTACATACTTGCTTAAAGTTATCTTGGCTTATACAGCATGTTTTCTGGTGCATTTATGCAAGTGTTGATTAAGTCTTAAGTCTTTCATGTTGTTTGGATGTTCATTGTCGTTGAATTGTTGGTTAAGAAAATCAGT
Source organism: Nannospalax galili (assembly GCF_000622305.1). NCBI lineage: Eukaryota > Metazoa > Chordata > Mammalia > Rodentia > Spalacidae > Nannospalax > Nannospalax galili. Next base: position 2,723,331 of record NW_008339767.1, on the reverse strand, counting down.
AAAAATATTCCAACACATGGGTGTCATCATGTTTTAGTCTTAAAAAATAAAATAATACTTTTTTGAGACTTTTATAATGAGCATAAAGGGAATAGATCATGGAGTTTTTCAATTAATTAAAAATCTTAATTATACAAAAACATAAATAAAAATTAGGCAATAGCTATAACAATATAAATTGTAAGTTCCATGGGTATATGTATCTTTAGTTTATAAGAAAAGTCTCTGGAACATTCTCAGGAATAGAGTTTCTAGTTGATGTGACATATGGCATGGCATAATTATGATGGTGGCCTTCCTTGTTTGTCAGTGTTTCAGCTGTGTTCAGTGTGTTCTAGTGTCCATTGTTTTTATATTCTGGATATAAAATACAGTAAAAAGGCAAGAAAAGTTAGGAAAAGGAGGATGGCTAAAGGTAGTAATCATATTGCCCAAACAATATTCAACATTTGTTTCAAATGACAATACTTAGTTGTTGTTTGAGACAAGGTCTTGCTACACTCTAACTCATAGTCCTGCTGCCTTTACCTCCCACGTGCTGGATTAGAGCTGTGTGCTACCATCAACAGCAAGGATGTTGTTTTGGTGGTCCTGGAACTTGAACCCAGGGTTTTATGCAGGCAGGCAAGTGCTGTATCAGTGAGCTGTATACACAGACCAAGGATAGTATTTTTTTGATATATATTTTTATTGAATTTTTGTGCATTTCATGGGATACATCTTAATCATATTTAGGTCCTCTCTCCTATCTGCCGCTTTCTAGCCTTTCCACCATATTTCATGCATTCTGTCATATATGTTAAGGCTTATCCAGTCGAGTTTGTGGCTGCAGATGACCCTTAGTGTGAGTTCATCCACTGGAGCTTGGTCTTAAGGATAATTAAGAGAACTAAAAATCATGACTTTTCTATAAACATAAAATTAACACATCAGAGATTTCACTTAACTTATTAATTAATGAGGGTGCCAGAAAGATGTTACACAAGCTAGAAGAGCACTAAACGTTCAGAGACTTCCTCACTGGACAAAATCTATTTTCATTTGCATGTACAGGAGTCATTGCCAAGAAACTTCTTCATTGCTGTCTGTCTTCTACATGATTTAGACAAACATATAGATCACCCCAATGGAAGGTTGGTACCAACTTTCCCTTTTCTCTCTCTTCCTTCCTTCCCTCCCTTTCCCCCTTTCCCACCTTTTCTTTCTTCCTCCCCTCTCTCCTTTCTTTCCTTTGCTATTTTAAAGTCATTTATAATCCCTAAATCCCACTGTATTATATATTTTTCATTATTCTCCTTTCACTCAATGAGATGTAGTAGGTCAGGTGAACACTGTGGAGGAAGCAGTCTTCTTTCTTCCTAATTCCACAGATGGTTTTGCTTGCCAGCCCCACACCAGTTTTTCTTATCCTCTTCCTCTTCCCTTTCTTTGCCTCCCAACTTTCCCTCTCTCTAAGACCTTACCCTTTCCCAAGGATCTGAGCAGGGGAGAACAGCACTCCCTGCATATTCTATCACAGCAGAAAGTTGTCCTAACTTTCATCTTAACTGATGTCTATGAGAAAGGGTAAAGACAGTAAACACAAGCTTTCTTGTGTCATGCAACTCACTGTCCTGTGAATCCTGAGAGTCCACCTCAGAAACAGATCAGAGAGCAGCCCACCCCCAGCCCCCAGGAAGCCTCTAGTCCCAAGTCCTAAAAACTCAGCAAAATTCCAAACCCTTGCTTGCTCCTACACTTCACCTCTTTTGTGATATTTGTCCAAAGGCATCAGTACCCTTTGCCTCTAGGTTCTTTCTTTGCCTCTTCGACTCCTTTCTTTATAAAATAAGAATCTTAGAATTTTCCAAGGGGAAGTTTTTTGAGTTTATAATGATGTCTGTCTTGAGTGCTTCGACTGACAGAAATTTCAGTAACACTTAAAAAAAAGCATCATAGTGGGAATGGCAGAGTAAGGAGACCAGTGGATCCCCAAAACAATTTAACTAGTAAAACTTGTGAAAATAAATAGTGAAAAACAATGAAAGTGTCTAGGAATTGTCCTGAGGGTGTAACAAATTGAGAAATGCATATCAAGAAGTGTCTGTGATGGTTCAGCATGATGATCACCCTAATGATTTTATTTGGGGAAATAGGGCCAAAGAAATGGACAGACAACACTTCTGGGTCCAGAGATACATGTGTTCAGTGCCGGAGATAGGCTACTACTGAAAGATTCAGAGTCTTGACCATGAATATTCATGCTACCAACCAGGGAGCCTTCTTATGGGCTAGGCTGTGACCAGCTTTGGGGACTCAAAGAAGTATATTACAAGTTTTGAAGATTTCAGGAGACTTAGAAATGTAAAAGTTACTAAGTAAGTAATCTAGCATGATAAGGGCTCATAGAATATTTGAAGGAAGTATCACAACAAAAAGGAATAATTTAGCACAACAAACTCATCATCTTTTTTTTCCTTTATTAAATTTTTTTGTATATTTATTTTATACAGAACATCTCAATCTTTTTTATTTATTTATTTTTTGGTCTTTTTGAGACAGGATCTCCCTGTAGCCCCAGCTGGCCTGAAACTCACTATGTAGACCAGGCTAGCCTGGAACTCACAGAGATCTGCCTGTCTCTGCCTCTCAAGTGCTGGAATTTAAGTCATGTGCCACCCTGAAGGGGTACCCCAATTGCCTCACCCTGTGTCCTTGTTCAGCATGGAAGAAGCCAGAGCAGTCTGTATCCCGATTCCCTATCTTAAAATTGGGTAGCCTCTTCAGAGGATGGTGTGATAAGAATAGGAGGTAGGAATTGACAAGGCAGTTAGGGTAAAAAGACCCCAAAGAAAAGAAGCCAGTTTCTTGGCTAAAAGTCACAATATCCTTGGCCTCTTAGCAACATACTCCATTCCAAAGGCCAAAAATGTCTAAGGTATTTGGGAGCTTTTATCTAATCTTTAAAAGATTTTAGGATTACCTCTTCAGAGGGGGGAGTGTTAGAGTAGCAAAAAGCCCCATAAAAAAAGAAAAGAAGAAGAAAGAGTTTATGAAGTTATCAGAAAAAAGTAATGGGGAGATATGGGAGGAGTTGTAGGGGAGGGAGTGGGCATATAGTTGATCAAAACAACTTATGTGCATGTATGAAATTCTCAATAAATTATTTTTTAAAAATTCATGTGCCACCACGCACAGCTCAAATAATCTTAATTATCTTTATATCCTTGTCACCCCTACCCTCCCATAGCCTCCCCACTAGAGCCCATATATTCACTTGCAGAATGCTTTTATATATTTAATTTGATTATCATTACTACTTGTTTACAATGTATCAAAGTAAGAAAAGAGGCCTACAGAAAAACATGCATGATATGATGTCACTAAAATATATACCTGTACACACACACACACACACGGGCACACACACACACACAGACACACACACGCACACACATGCATATATACAAAAAATAAAATACACAAGGAAAGAATTTGGAAATATATAAACCAAAATGTCAAAAATAGCTGCTTTGGAATAAATAGAATTGTTGGTATACTGTTTTATTTCTTTTTGTGTATTTTCGGATTTTTCTTTAATGAGCATGTATTTCTTCAGACACACTAAATTGAGAAAACAATGAAATTGAGCTTCTAACATGTACCATGAACAAAAGTTAACTCAAAATGTGTCATTGACCTAAAGGTAAAGGAGAAAACTATTCAAAGACTTAGGTGTTATCTTCATAACCTTGGGTTAGAAAGAGTAATTTTAGAGACAATACCCAAAGCACAAACTGTGAAAGAAAAAATAAAAGAATGAAGTTCATCAAAATTGAAATCATATGATGCAAAAGGTGGTATCAAGAGAGTGATTAAGGTGTCCATCAACAGAGGGCTAGGTAAAGAAAATGCGGTATGTAAACAACAGATTTTTTTTCACCTGGAAAGAAGAATGAATGCTATGACGTTTACAGGATAATGGGCACAACTGGGAATAACCGTGTTACTAAAATTGAAACAATCTCAGAAAGACATGTATCTCATGTTTTCCTTCATTTGCAGGTTCAGGATTTTATATAGATTTCAAAAATCGCATATGTACAGACGACATAAAAGTAGAAGTGAAGCTGTCTAGAAAACTAATGTGGACTAACGGGGAAAGGGGAGAACATGCTCAGTGTACATTATATGCTTGTATGAAACTGTTCCTATGCAACACAATATGATAAGATCTTTAACATTTGAAAAGAGCCTCTATGCTATGGAAGAGAGTATTTGTAAACCACATATTTGATACATAACTTGTATCTGGAATTTATAAAGATTTCTTATAATACAATGACAACCCAATTAAACATGGACAGTTTCTAGACATTTCTCTCAAGAGGCTATACAAATGGGTGATACGCTCTGAAAGATGTACAACTTCACCAGTCATTAGGCAAATGTAAATTAAACTACAGTGGTATGCCATGCCACATCCATTAGGGTGGTTATAGCAAAAAAGACAGGTAGTAAAAAGTATTGGAAAAGATACAGAGACATTGATATTCTTTTAAAAATTTTATTTATCTCTGGACCCGGCCCCGCCCTCACCTCTCTCTGCTTCCCCGGACCTGCACCACCGGCTAACTCTCCTGGCCTGCTCCCCTATCCTCAGGCCTCTCAGGGTCGGTCCATCAGGGAGCGCCCGGCGCCTTGACTCCCCCGGCCTCATTCGCCCTTCCATCTCCCCCGCTGTTCTCTGCTCCTGGTTTGGGCCATGCGCCATTCCTGGTCTTGGGTCCCCAGACACCTGGGGAACCAGTGCTGCTTCCTGATCCTTTTCGCCCAGGCCCGCTTGGTGCCTTCCTTGGGGTCCAGGAGCACTGCTTCTGCAGGACCTGGCCCAGCCCTCACCTCTCCCTGCTTCCCCGGACCTGCACCACCGGCTAATTCTCCTGGCCCGCTCTCCTGCCCTCAGGCCCCTCTTGGGGTAAGTCTATCGCGTAGCCCTCCGCAACTTGACTCCTCCAGCCTCACTTGGGTCCCCAGACACCTGGGGAACCAGTGCTGCTTCCTGATCCTTTTCGCCCAGGCCAGCTTGGTGCCTTCCTTGGGGTCCAGGAGCACTGCTTCTGCAGTACCTGGCCCAGCCCTCACCTCTCCCTGCTTCCCCGGACCTGCACCACTGGCTAATTCTCCTGGCCCGCTCTCCTGCCCTCAGGCCTCTCTTGGGGTAAGTCTATCGCGTAGCCCTCCACAACTTGACTCCTCCAGACTCGGATGCTCCCGACAGACACTGTAGCTAAGGGAAGAGTACTGTGGGAAAGGAGTCCCTAAGAAAGATCATTTGTTTCTATGAATGCCATAGGTTAATACATTCAGTTTTGTAGACAAGTTTGTGGGTGTAGAAACTAGTGCCAGAGTCTGCAGAATATTCAATGTCTAAGGCCATCTGTGTCAGCAACATGAGCCATGCTGAGCTCCTCTCTTCCAGGCTTCATTGTCTGCCCTCCTCAGAGAGTCTCAGTGGTACCAAGTATTCTTAAATAAGCATGTTTTTTGAGACAGGGTGTCCCCGTAGCCTCAGCTGTCCTGGAAGTCACTATGAAGACTAGGCTGGCCTCTATAAGAATGCCCCTGTCTCTGCCTCATGAGTGATGTCATTAAAGCCATGTTCCACCATGCCTGGCTAAATAAACATGCTTTAATTCAGGGAGAAAGCCCCTAGAGACAATGCAGGACATGGAACTCAAAAGAACAATGATGAATATGATAAAAGAATTCAGTGAATGTAAAGAACACAAACAAGGTAATCATAGAGCTGAAGGAAGATAGGGATAAAATTCTGAATGAATCGAGGAAAGAGCTAGAAATATTGAAA
>NW_008339767.1:2713704-2713915 GCF_000622305.1 Nannospalax galili | reverse complement strand
CAAGGGTAAGGAACCAGGGAGGTAAACGTAAAGAAAGAATCTGAAAGAGAACAGTAGGAAACAGGCCTTAATAAGGGAGATATGGATAAAAATTGGGTTAGTTTAAGGGAGGAGGGAGGGAAGGGTATACAAGGCACCTAGGGGATAAGGAGAAAGAAGAAGCTCAACAGAAGTAGGATCATAGGAGCAAGAGTATTAGTAAGGAAGAAAG
>NW_008339767.1:2708438-2712276 GCF_000622305.1 Nannospalax galili | reverse complement strand
CTTTTTGAGACAGGGTCTCCCTGTAGTCCCAGCTGACCTGAACTCACTATGTAGACCAGGCTGACCTTGATCTCACAAAGATCCGCCTGCCTCTGCCTCCTGAGTGCTGGGACTAAAGGCGTGGCCATCACACCCAGCTATCTTTTAAATTTTCTATGTCTATCTCCTGCTTGTATATAAGTGTACTCATGTCATGCAATGCCCATGGAGGTCAGAAGAGGGCATCAGTTCCCCTGGAACTGGAGCTACAGACAGTAGTTAGCTACCATATGGGTGCTGGGAACCAAACCCAGGTCCTCTGAAAGAGCAGCCGGTGTTCTTAACCAGTGAGCCATGTCTCTAGCTCCGTAGAAATGGATATTCTTATAAATTATTGGTGGATATAAAATGGAACACCACTTTAGAAAACAATTTGATAATTATTCAAAATGTTAAGCATAGAGTTATCATTGAATTCAGCTGTTTCATTCTTACATGCCAAGAGAAATGGAAGGGCATGTTCATACAATACTTTCGCGTGGATGTTGACAGAAGTATTGTTCATAATAGCTCTGAAGTAGAAACCATGATGTCCATTAACTCATGAGTAGATAAATGAAATGTGGTAGACCTATGCATGGGTCATTATTTGTCAACATAAATGAAGTAGTGGCATATGCTATAGTATGGATAGATATTGTAAGTTTTATGCTAAATAGAAGACAGTTCCAAATGATTACATTCTATAAGATTCCATTTATATAAAATGCCAGGATCGCAAATTTCTAAGGCTGGAAATTAGACAACTGAATGCCAAAGAATTGGATAAATACACAATGGAATTTTATTCAGCCACAAAGAAAAATAAGTCATGGTATTTGCAGGATAATTGACGGACCTGGAAACTCTTACATCAAGCAAAGTAACCTAGATTCAGAAAGACAAATACTACATGCAGGTCCTAGATATTAATTTTTACATACATATGTGTTTGCGCATGTGCGTATGGGTTATGAAACTGGAAAGAAGACCATCAGAGAGGAAAAGGAGGGCTTACGGAGGGGGAGTAGAGAAGAAAGGACAATAGAATACATATGCGTGAAAGAAAAATAGGCTGAAGGGGGAAGGAGGGAGTACACTGGGCACAGCAGGGGGTGGGGGAAAAGATGGGAAAGAGAATCAACAAAACAGAGCATTCACAACACTGTGATAATACCCAATAATCTGTACATTAATTAAAAGAAAACAGAAAAGAGCAATGGATAGAGAGGAGACAGACTGAGAGTGACTGCTAATTGACATTAGGCTTAAATGTGCCAAAAATGCATTGTGGTGATTTTGTACAGTTCTGTGATCTATGCTAAAAACACTGAGCTGTATATTTTAAGTGGGCAAATTAGATGGTTTATGAATTACATTTCACTAAGCTGTTGAAAATATCATTGATCATTAAGGTGTTTTGTGGTTAACAGCCACTTTCTTACACATTTCTCTTAAATATCACAATAATTTTTTGTTCCTATTTCATAATAGGAGACATTACTTTCAACCATTTTTGAGGAGATGAAACTGGAATTCAAAGAGACGCAATGGCTTGCTCAGGGGCATTAGCAGAACTATTCCTCCAAGACAGCAATACATGTCTTCTGAGTTGAAATCTATTAAATCCAAAATTCAACTATTAAATCCCAACATTGCCTTACTGATGCACTTTTGTAGATATCATAAATTTGTAAAACCCAAAAATGAGTTGCTTGACATTATATTCATTATGACATTGTGTTAGAACATAAAATTGAGTCTGTTTACATTTTTTTGTGAGCTAACCAAAAAGATTGCACTTAATTTGAAAAAACTAATGTTACCATGATAGAAGCTAAATCATAAGGACAATTTAGTTCCTAATTGGGAACTAAAGCTTTATATAACTAGTGCTCTAAATCTCCTTTATTACTAATGCTTTTTAGTGTATCGAAATTCCAAATTCATGTTGTTCTCTGAGCCTCAGGAGGAAGGGGTTTCCTGTAGATGTCCCATTTAGGATTGAGCACCCCACATTCACTATTTTTTTGGATCTTCTCCCTACAAAGATCAGGGAACAATGAGGAAGAGGAGGTGGAAAGATTGTAAGAGCCAGAGACCTGGGAGGACGGCTGTCAAACAGCATCTTCTGGATATGACAGGGCTGTTGCACTCAGGAACTCACACTAACTGTGGTTGCCTACACAACACCTGTACAAGATTAAACCAGTCAACACTCCAGTATGGATCCCCCCCACCCCTAAATGAAGAACAATTGGCAGATGATGGCTGCTGGAAGACAGGGAGTTAGTTTTCTTCAGGAGTGTGACCCTTGGTAGGTGCCCATGCTTCAGTGGGTGGCTCTGTACCCATGATCATGTAAAAAGCATTAATTGGACTCTGTGGCTTATAAAAAAAAAGAACATAAAATTGGAAGGGGGATATTGTGGTGATGGGGTCTGGGGGGAGTTGGAAGAGAGAGTGGGGTACGTATAATAAAAGACATTACATGGATGAAATTCTCAAAGGTAAATAACATTAAAAATATTCTGAATTTTTTTTGGTCTTTTGGAGACAGGGTCTCCCTGTAGCCACAGCTGTCCTGGAACTCACTATGTAGACCAGGCTGACCTTGATCTCACAGAGATCCACCTGCCTCTGCCTCTTGAGTGCTGGGATTAAAGGCGTGCACCACCACACCCGGTCAAAAAAAAAAATTCTGAATTTTAAAAATTACAAACAAAGAGAATGAAAAAAGTAAATGATTCCTTAATCCTCGGTCATTGCTATATAGTCAGGAATTTGTATTTTTAGATGTTAGAGCTTTGAGTATTTCATGCAATACAGATCAGAATAAACTACTCTGATAGCTTCGTTGGTGAATGGTGCCTGAGACACAGGAAACAGTCAGTACACACTAATTTGGCTGATATTTTTTGGAGCGGGCACATGGGACTCCCAATTTCTGATGCAGTTCTCTTCACAGAACACGTCATTATGAACACTGAAACACAGCATGTCTTGGAAGGTAAAGTGGAACCTTAGTTCTCTTTGACCCTATTCTAGGATAATTTGACTAGAAATTAATAACTGTCAAGAGACAATGTTCTGTTGGCACTGAGGCAAATGATGCCCTGTGCTCCCTTCTCTGGTTAGTCACTTTCCACACTGCATTTGCACCTGAAGATTAAGCTACTGACTGGAGTGAGGAAAAGGATTTTAATTTGCAAAATAATTATTACTTTTTCTGAGGTCATGAATTTAGTTTTCTAGATGTTTTAAAGTGCTGCTGTACCCAGTTGCTGAGTAATAAACAAAACTAATGACACAGTTTTGTTGACTTCATAATAAAGTATTCAGGGTTTTACAGCTGAACTGGTTCTTTATAAAACATTTGAAATAAAATTATCCCACATTTACAATGAGAACAGTTTAAAGCATCCCCCACCAAAGAAAACAACTCCCAAATCGAAAACCAAGCCAAACCCAAACAAAAAATTGAATGACACATAATATTTTCCTAGTGCTAAAAATACTGGCTTTTTTTTACATTTAAATAATGCATTCCATACAGTACATATATGGAAGTCAGAGGACAACTTGAGGGAGTTGGTTCTCTCCTTCCACCACAGGGTCCCTGAATCCCAATTTGAGTTGTCAGGTTTAGCAGAAAGCATCCTTCTTTATCCATTGAGCCATTTCATAAGCCCCTGGAATTTTTTTTTCTGAAGAAAAAATATAGACCCTAAGTTGTGACTGAAATTTGTATTTAACTATATAATTTCTCTTTTTAATTTTTCCTCATTGTATTTGTAACCAAAGGAAATGTGTGTGTGTG
>NW_008339767.1:2686861-2708405 GCF_000622305.1 Nannospalax galili | reverse complement strand
GTTTGAGATATGGTCTCCCTGTAGCCCCAGCTGGCCTGGAACTTGCTATGTAGACCAGGTTGGCCTTGATCTCACAGAGATCTGCCTGCCTCTGTTTCCTGAATGTTGGGACTAAAGGTGTGTACCACTATATCCTGTGTGTGTGTGTGTGTGTGTGTGTGTGTGTATATTTGTACTATATTTTGTAGACATTGTTAGAGAAGAATTAAATCTTTTCCAGTCACATTCAAACTATGATTCAATGCCTTCCTTGTGTTAGGTGTGTCCCAAAATGTGTAACCTACTTGTTGGTAATGAACCAACTAAGACTTACAGTCAGCCCTGGTTCCTAATACATTGTACACTTTCTGCCAAACACTTCATCAGCAGTTATTTGTCCATCTTCAACTGCCACTACCCAGTCATCATTATAGTCTGGTTCTTAGGACCTGTGATGATGTAGGGAACTCTGGGTTCATGAGGTAGCACTGCTTTGCATCTTCATTGTGTGGCACACGCTGACTAATGATGTGGAAGCTGAGCAGCTGCCTTTGAATATGGGAAGGGATTGTGGGTATGTTTATACTTCACTTCTGAATATCCCACTCCATACTTAGAAAGAAGGGGAACATGCATGGGCTATGGATTTGATGGGAAATCCTTTGGACATTGCATCAGACCTAGATGAGCTTGGATCTCTGCTCTTAGTGCTGGGTGACATTTAACAAGTTGGTCAACATTGACTCTTTTTCTTATTTTATGAAGTATAGTAAGTAAAATTTCTCTCAGAGTTGTTATGGGGATTACATTAGGCTGTACAAAGGCCTCAATAATGTGCATCCCAGCAATGTTGTTAGGCTTTATAATTTCCAGTAATCCAATGAATAGGGTATCTGGAAAGACTGGGGAGATATTCCAGGAGGCATCTCAGCTGGAAGTCTGGATCTTGTATGTAGCTGTTAAAAACATGCCACCACTGCAGTGTTTTATAACTTAGCAGGCATTTCAACATATTGTTTTTAGTTTAATCTTTTGAAAACCTTGTGGCAGGGGTAGGGCCAGCTCTTTTTATGTTCATTATCTAAATTTCATTTAGGACAGATGAGGAAACTAATGTTCAGATTTTTTCCCCTAGAACCAGAGACATGTCAGGGAAGCCAGGATCAAAGGAGGGGAGAGTGGTCTCTGTTTTCAGCCATGTTTTTATTAGCGATTTCTAAGAAAGGAGGATATGGTGGGGCTCTGAGGTCCATGACACTCACATCCACTTGAGTCTTCAGTTTCCACCTCTCTCATGTGTCTGTGAGTTGTGTGTCCGAAATAGAAGTGTATGCCATTCATTTACAAAGGGGAATACATTCTGGTGAAATTTTCGGACACCTGACAATTTATGCTGATTGATTTATTGTGTCACCAAAACAAATCTCTTTTCTCTATTTTGTATTACTATTTACATTTCCTCTTAAGAATTTTTATACCAGTCCCACCATCTGATGAATTAAATTTGCATTTGCTTCACTTCAGTAAGATTGAAAGAATTTTCTACTATAAATAATTTAACTGAAAAACTTACATAAATTGAATTCTGGCTTCATTTTAATGGTATTGGCTATGAAAAGTAAACAGCCACCCAACCTGATGATTTTCCTTGTCGCTGAAAGGACTTTTTTTTTAAAGGTAAGATTACATATAAAGTATTATTTAGATGAGCAGTTTCACTTTTCTAATAGATCATTATCAATACTATAAATATTTTCTTTAGGAAAAATCTACCAGTGTATATTTCTATTTTAACTAAAAATTTTTTGTTTTTTATGTGTATGAGTGTTATGCCTGCATGTGTGTAAGTGCACCTGTGTCATGCAGTGCCCAGGGAGGACAGAAAAAGGTGTCAGATCTCCTAATACTGGAGTTACAGATGGTTGTTAGCCATCACGTGGGTGCTGGGATTCAAACCTGGGTCTTCTGCAAGAACAGCCAGTGCTCTTAACTGCTAAGCCATCTCTCCAGCCCCTACATTTCTATTTTAAGAAAACAATATAAAAAGATAATGTGTCTAAGATATACTTTAAGAAGAGATAGGAATGGAGGTATAGGAAAGTATTTGTATATACAACATCTTCACTATTTCCTGCTCAGGAAAGCGGGCCTGGCAATGAACTTTGATTGCTCCATTCAATTTCAGCTGGTGCCATCATGTATCAAGTTACTCTAAAACCTCATTAATACAAAGTAGCTCTGTTTCTAGCCTTTAGTTTCCTAAATAACTATTCATCCACATCTTGGTTAAGGACTTTCCCTAGTGCCTTTACTAATTAACGGATGGAAGCATTTCTCAATAGCTTCTTAAAAAGCCAAAGATCATTTACTGTATTTGGAAAAATCCAATAAATGTCTAACAGGACACAAGATTTCTTTGCATCTGTCAGTCTTTTATTTGGTCATCAATGTGTAGCATGTCAGTTAGATGGCCTCTGTATGAGGAAGTAAGCCTGGCTAATCTCTATAAAATCCAGGAATCACTGCTCCATCATCATTCCAACTTAATGGCTGATTTTTATGCTGGAAGAAGAGAGTATATACATTTAAAGTAGCAAGGGCTCTGCAGATTCAACAGAATGCTAAGTGAGACAGAGATGCTCTTACTGCACAGTATAATGAATCAGAAACATGAGAAACATAAAATTTTTAAAAACATAAGCCTAAATGTCAGATTGCAGAACAACAACAACCCAACTCTTTTACTATGTTTGATGGGAAAATGTTAAAGCAAAATATTAGGCTTATCTTGCAGAAACTCAGAATCCGACATGCTCATTTTTTCCTGCACATTATTAAAATAAATTTTAAAATCAGTTTTAAATTTTAATTATCTTCTCTACAACAAAGAATTTGTACATGATTATGAACCATGAAATGCTCAGTTCATGTTGTAACAATGGCAAAAATGTAGCTACATCAGTAGCTCTGATTTTTATTTTCATTCATAGGTCATTTGAGTAGACTTATAATGTTATTATAAATCCATGCATGTAAACAAACTAATGTGAACTGTAGATAATAAAGAAATTGGAAAAATTTGAAGTCACGTTCTAGAAGTTCATGATTTTATATCAATGAGATTTGTAAAGCAAGCAATATAAATTCATTGTGGTTTCTGGATTGAGAATAAATCTGGTTAAAGCTGCTTGATTGAAATATAGCTGCTGACAGCTATATATGATCACCAGCTTTTGATTATAAGCAATAGACTGTTGGGTTTATTATAACTTTGATACTCTGCTAGCACAAAATACCAAATACAATGATTTTTCTCAGAATGCAGTTTTTCAATTTCTGATGTTTTTATGATTGTCAGTATTCAACTTGAATGTCCCCACCTCGTGTATAAGTTTCTGACAGTTCCATAAAGAAATAACATCAACTAGGTGGCTCAGTAATAGAAATGCAGTCTCTACCAGTTCTGAAGGCAAGAATTTCAGTAGCAAGGTATCAGTCTGGCTGCTTTCCCCTGGAATCTCTAAAGGAAAACTGCATTCTAGTCTTCTCGCCTACCCTCAGGTGGCTTAGGCAATCTTTGGTGGTTTTGTGGCTTACTCTCATCTCTGTCTCTGTCTTTGCATGATCCCTCACACGTATTAGCCAGCTTTATATTACTGTGACAAAACACCTGGGAAAAACAACTTAAGGGAGGAAGAGTTTATTTTGGCTCATGGTTTCAGAGGTGCCAGGCCATGGTAATCTAGCTCCATTGCTTTTAGGTCTGTGGCAGGGCAGAATTTTATGGCAGAAAGCCATGGTGGAGGAAAACTACCAATCTCATAGTGGCCAAGAAGTAGAGACCCAGAGCTAGAAGCCAGTGGCAAAATATTATGCTTCAAGGGCAAGTTCCATGGGCATATTTCCTACAAATAGGTCCCATCTCATGAGTCCATTTAGCTATGAGTTCATCAGTGAATTACCTGAACACTATTGCTTCAATGTATGTGCCTTTGGGAACCCTTCATATTCAAGCTAAAATACTCAACTCTTGTCCCTCAATGGGTCATATCCATTCTATAATGAAAATGTATCTAGTCATCTCCAAGAGTTCCCATAGCCTTAACAGTTTCAGTATTATTCAAAAGCTCAAATTCAAAATCTTGACTCTGAGACTCGAGGCAATCTTTCAGCATGAGTTCCAGTAAAATTAAAAGAGCAAATTACATACTTCCAGTACACAATGGCACAAAATAACATTTCAATTCTACATGGAAGAATTGAAATATTGAACAGAGAACTAGAAAGAATGATCAAAACCCAGAGGGCAAACATTATATGCTGTGGTTCCATGTCTAGTGTCTGGGGATATGGCAATGTGTTGTGAGTCCCAATGTTCCAGGGCTGGAAGTCCCTCCTATGGCAGTGGGAGATGCAGCCCTGCTCCTTCCTTGACTGGCTCTGCTTGATGTCAGCAGCTTTCCTTGGTTCCATGCCTTTGTTATCTTTAGCTTGTTGGACCTCCATTACACCTTCAACTTCACTCTCACAGATTCACGCATTGCCTTTGTAGGGGATAGCTGCAGGAACTCCAGCTTCACCACACCTTGCCTGATCTCCCTGACCCTCTTCTGAACTCTGAGTGGAAGCCTCTGTGACTCCACAAGTCTTGCTTTCTGAAAAGCCAGTATCACATGGAAAACATTATGGTATGTCATCATCCTGAGCAGTAGCCAGGCCCACTTGGATCATGGCTGCAGTGGCCTCTGAGTGCTGAATGACTAGCTAAACCGCCAGGGAAACATATCCCCAGGCAGCACCCTTCCCCCAGACAAGTAGGGCACCCTGGAATATTCTTCTCAAAGCAGTCTTTCAAATAAGCTAAAACATATCCTTGAACCTGCCGTGGGTGGAGTCCAGCCAATTCCTGAGATGCCTTCAAGGCATTTTTCCTGTTGATCGGATGTTAAGAATTTAGATTTTTACAAAAATATTTTTTATTTATTATTTTTATTTTATGTGTGTGTGTGTATTACCTGCATGTAGGTAAGAGCACCCGTGTCATGCAATGCCCGTGGAGGACAGAAGAGGCTGTCGGATCCCCTGGGACTGGAGTTAGTACAGTTGTCAGCGGCCATATGGGTTCTGGGTTTCGAACCTGGGTCTTCTGCAAGAACAACCAGTGTTCTTAACCACTGAGCCATCTCTTCAGCCCCAAGAATTTGGATTTCTAATACACCAATATCTTTAGCAACCACGTTTTCCTTGAACCTAACTGTAATCATAAATTTATACTGACAAAATGCAAGTTTATCAATCCTCTGCTGTTTTTCCCAATTCTTACAACAAACTGGATTGAAAGCACCCATTATTCCTATGCCACAGCTAGAAGTGTATGCTGCCTTGGAAATTTCTTCCACTGTATTAATTCATTTGTTACCTTGAAACTCAGCCTCATACAAAGACTCAGTGCATGGAAAAGTTCCTACAAAGTCAAGTTATTTGCTAGAATATAGCACAAATTGCCTCTCATCTGGTTCTCAAGAGAATCCTCATTCTCATCCGAAGCCTCAGGAGCCTAGTCTTTACTGTCTACATTCCTATCAGGATTCTGTTCTGAGCTTTCACCAAAATTTCCCAGTAAGCTCTACTTACTGTAGTCTAGGTTTTCTAAGGCTTGTATCTCTACATGTTTCCAGATTCTTCCCATAAGCCACTTCCAAAGGCTTCTGAACCACATGGTCGGTAACAGCAATGACCACACTTAGTAGCAAAATCTGTTATTATTCAATACGCATAATAGAAATGTATATTGTAAACAAGGATTTAGTAATTGACTTACTTGATATAAGGCTCTATAATTGCACAATGGATATCTCTATGCCGAAGAGCCAGATAAATCAATAGCTACTGAATTGCTCAGAATAATATGATGGAAACTTCAGACCAAGATGGACCAGTAATTCAGTCCCAGTATGAGGCTGAAGGCCTAGAAGCAAACTGGAGACTTACTGGAGTTAGTTGATGTTGACAGGCTGAAGAAGTTGGAACCTGATGTTCACTGGTGATGAAATAAATACACCCAGTTCAGGATCGGTTGAGCTTGCACATGCCAACTGGCTTCCTCCTGCTTTTTTCTGTCTGGGCTACCAGACTATTAGGCAGTGCTTTTCACATTTAGGACAGACCCTTCTCCTCAGTTGCTGCCCACACGCTAGTTATCTTACAGATACTTGTGGAAGTATGCTCTGCAGGCGTCTCACAATACAACCAATACAAATTGACAGTCAAGATTCCTGTCTGTAACAAATCTCAACCTTTTCTTATAACAACACCTGACATTAGATTTAGGGAATACCCAAAATCCATAATGAATTCATCTTGAGATCTTTAACATAAGTTTATATGCAAAATCCCTTTCCCTTAGTAAGCTCACAATCACAAGTACTAAGATCTAGGACTTGGGGATATTTCTGGAGTCACTGTTCAACCCACTACACTATTGTGTATCAAGTTCTGTGAATTGCTTCAGATATAACCTTTGTTTCTCATAGGTAGCAGAGAAATTTTTTGTATACTCAAAAGAACTAAATATAAAGAAAATATTTCTTTTGAGATTAGTCTTTCCTAGCTTGTCTTTGTTAAGATGCAATGGTATTATTTAAGGAAGCATTTGTTTTGAAATGGTCAATTTTTTCTTAGTATATTTTGGTAAAATTTGTACTAATATAATGAAGACCCTAAACTGATTTCTTTATAAATTGAGACTCTTGTTTACCAATGGCCAAGACCCCCATTTTTCGTTCTGAAGACACTGCTACTGGAGGCTGTGGACACAGTAACGAGACGTGTTTTCCAGTGCTTATTTTGTACACACACTATTCCACTGAAATAAAACTGAAAATGTCCCTTTTCCCTCAAGGCTCACATTGTAGTGATTCACTTATTTCCTTTTCCTTTTAAGAAATCATTTTTTTATATTTTATGTGTATGAAATGTGTATGAATGTTTTCGTGTGCTTGTGTGTCAGTGCACATATGTTGTGCAATGCTTGTGGAGGCCAGAAAGGGTGTTGGACCACCTGGAACTGGATTTATGGATGGTTGTTAGCTGCCATGTGGATGCTGGGAACTGAACCAGCATCCTCTTTGAAAGCGTGGCCAGTGTTCTTAACCAGTGAACCATCTCTCCAGGCCCCTTTACTTTTTTTTTTCAACCTGACCATTGAGTAATAGGGAATCTTCTCCACAGCTGCAGTGAGAGTAATTTTAGGGAAGGATTCCCATTAGATTAGCCTGGGTGATGTGCCTTCTACCCTAGAAAGCAGCACTGTCCTAACAGGTCACATGCCCAGCTTTGGGGGTCCACATGATAGGACTATTGCTATCAGGAGGCAAGACAAACTGCCTAGACCAGAGCAAGATCCAGGTGATTATGTGCTACTGAGCACGGCTAAAGGTCATCTCCTCATCTGCTGCTGAGCATGGTTAGAGGTCATTCCAGAACTGCTGTTTTTGTGCATTTAAAATTTGTGGATTTCAGTTGCAAGTCTTCCCTATTGGTCTCTGGTCCTTTTGTCCATTTTGTACAATATAAAAATATCAGCACAGGGGCTGAAGAGATGCCTCAGCAGTTAAGAACACTGGTTGTTCTTGCAGAAGACCTGGGTTCAAATCCCAGCACCGACATGGCAGCTAACAACTATCTGTAACTCCAGTTCCAGGGGATCCGACAGCCTCTTCTGTCCTCTGCGGGCATTGCACGACACAGGTGCACTTACCTACATGCAGGCAATACACTCATACACATAAAATAAAAATATTAAAATATTAAAAAAAGAAAATATAAATAGGACCTGGATGCTACCTACAAATATTTCATAACTTGCAGACACTAACAATTTTAAACATTTAATTAAAATAGAATATGATGGCTATTCTCACTGAAGTCTGAGAGCCTTGCTATTGGTGAAATGAAGTAAGTAATCAGTCCCAGAACAGGTTAAGATTCATGAAATGAAGAAGTCTAGCGTAATTCTTCTAGGCATAGATCAACAACAGCGTGAGTGTTTGAGGGGCTACTGTAATTTTCTAGATTGCTTTAGCGCAGTTATATCAACTGAGGATGTGTGCTGGGGTGAGCGTGCCTTGGGCTAGGGGCTGCAGAGCAGAAACACTATGTAACATGGATTACATTTCCAACAAATCTCTTAAATGCATCTGTGGTTTCCAGATTCTTTCTTTCGCAGTTTTGGAGGATGTTGTCGTTTTTCTTCTTAGTTTCTTGGATCATGTCATCTTCCTGTTAGAAACTGACATAAAGTTCCAGGACCCAAACATGTTTGTCACTGTGACCCCTAGTGAGAGACCAACAAGGAAAGCATCTGCAGACTGCGACCACCGGGAAAGTTCCTTTTCATGTTAAGTAGTCTTATTGTGTGTGTTCTTAGTGTGACATCCTGCACTCAGTTTATCATTCCATTTTTCTACTTCTTTCTGTCCAGGGTACTCACTGTTCCCCTTCCTTCCAACTTTCTGACCTGCATTATTTTCTTAGATTGGAATCTTGCCTACGCTTCAGACGACTCCCACTGAAAGGTCACCCCTAACTCTTTCAGGGATTATTTATGCTTTTTTCTCATGACATTTCATTTAAACGTCTTTGATGCCATTAAACATGGAGTCATATACTATAATTTATGTATGTGGCATCCTAATTCTCTACATTAGTTTCACTGTAAGTTTTTGTTGTCATAGTGGTGAATCTGGAGAGTCTAGAGTCTTATAAATGCTGGGCAAGTGCTCTGCCACTGAGCTGCATACCAAACTCCTAATTTCACTCTAATTTGGCTTAATTTTTTGTCCTTACTTCTCATCCACCAAGGAGTGCTACTGGATATTCCTTAAGTCTGAATACAACAGGGATAATTTCTTATGGTTTGTAAAATATGTAAACACTCTGATTGAAATGAGAAGATTGTTTTATATTTTTATGTGGGGAGCCGCCTGCCGTCCCTGCAGACGCCATTACAAGATGGCGCTCACATCCGGTTCATGCTGAGCAGTAAATAAGTCAGTACGCATGCCCGAAGTAATTTTCCACCTTCTAGTCTCTGCCTCCCTCGTGGCGTGATATGGGCTGATGAGTTTGCGACCAATCAAGAGTTGCCACGTCCAAGACGGGCTTACTAACCTATATAAGGGCTGGGTTTCCGAAATTCGGGGTCTTCGCCCTGTAAGCTTATGCTCTCCCTCTCAAGATGCATTAAAGCTTTTCTGCAGAAGGATCCTGAGTGTGCCGCGTCGTTCTTGCTGGCTAGACGATAGCGCGGGACATTTTTATCTCTAGTGTTCATGACTTTTAGATTTTTTAAAAAAATATATTGATTGCTGATGTCACATGAGAAAATGCTAAGTATCTGGCAGATTTGAAATTTAGGTAACGGAGATACCCTACCAGTTACATTTTCCAAGTAGCAGGTTTTTTCTTTTAAAAATTTTATTATGGGTCTTGAAAGATGGCTCAGCGGTTAAGTAAGAGCACTCCCTACAGAGGACCTGGTTTCAATTCCCAGCACCCACATGCCAGCTAACAACCGTCTTAACTCCAATTCTAGGGAATCTGATGCCCTCTTCTGACCTACACTGGCATTGCACAACATGGATTCACTTACATTCATGCAAGCAATACACTCATACTTAGAAAAATAATAGATAAAATATTTTACATAAAAACATCTTATTGGATGCTCTTTTGATTCAGTTTCAAATTAGCTGTGATTGGGTTACTGATAAAGAACAGAAGTTATTTCTCACAGTTCTGGAGAATGGAAAAATCATGATGAAGCTGCTGGCTTCTGGCTTATTGAGGGCTTCTTACCATGACCTCACCTAGCTGAAGATAGAAGAGTCAGTTAACCAAGTGTTGTGCTGAAGCCTCGTTTATAAGGGTCTTAATCCCATTAACAAAAGTGAACTCTTTCAGCATAATCACATCTTAAAGTTTCAGCTCTGTTGTTTAAAAAGTTATTAGTACATATCATTGTGCTAAATAATAGCTTTCATTGTGACATCTTATCACATATATAATGTCCTTTGATGGAACTCACCCCACTCCCTGCTGTTGTACTCCTTCCAATGTCCTCATTCCTAAGAATTCCCATTCTTTTCATGTATTTTTTAAAAAAATCTGGATTCCACGCATGAGAGAAAACATGCAACATTTTAATTTCTGAGTTTGATATATTTTGCTTAACGTAATGGCCTTAGCATTGTGCATAACACAATTCCATCCATTTTTCTGGCATATGACACGGTTTCATTCTTTAGGGCTTAATAACTCTTTTGTGTTTATGTAGCCCATGTTCTTCATCAGTTGATGGACACCCGGGTTGATCCCATAACTTGGATATTGTGAATAGCACTGCAATAAGCACAGGAATGTAGATTTCTTTGTTGTATATTGATTTTGATTTCTTTTTTGTAAATGTCCAGGAGTGCTGTAGCTGGATCTCTACAGGACATTTTTTTTTTTGTTTAAAAACTTTTTAATTGATTTTTTTTGATTTTCATGCAATATATTTTGATGGTATTTGGATCCTCTCTCCTGGTAACGCCTCTGTTTATTGCCACCTTGACCAATTTAATGTACTCTATTATGTGTATAATAAAGCCTATAGAGTAAAATCTGTGTCCCCAAATGCCTTTCAGTGTGTGTCCGTCCACTGGAGCCTGGTTAACCTACCAAGATTCACTTCCTTGAAGGAGACTTACTCTCCGCCAATGTTTTAAATGTTTTTTAATTGAATTTTGGAATTTCAGGTAGGGTTGGAGTTACTTCTACACTTCCACACATCTATGCTGAGATTTTGTCTGGTTTAAGTTTGCATGGGGTTTGTGCATGCGTCACCATTGCTGTTTGTTCATATGAGAACTTGCCAGCTGTCTGGAGAGCCCCGTTTCCTTGTGGTCATTCACCACCTCTGGCTCTTATAATCTTTCCACCCCTGTTTTGCAATGATCCCTGAGCCTTGGGAGGCAGAAATATGATATAGATGTCCTGTTCAGGGATAAGCAATCTGCAGCCTCTTGTTCTCTGTAAATTGACCAGTTTGTGTCACCATCTGCTTCATTAGGAAGCTTTTCTGCTGAGAGTCGAGAGATGCATCAATCTATGGATATAACAATCAGTCATTAAGAATCAGTTTAACACTATAACTATTTAGTAGAAAGCTTTACTATGCTCTTCCCTATATTTTGTGACCTGTCTAGCCTCAGGTCCTAGGCCTGATAGCAATGTTAGGTATGGGCTCCATCCTATGAATGGGACCTTAAATCCAATTAGAAAATGGTTGTTTACTCTTAGTATTCATACCACTATTACACCATCTATAGGATATTTTTGATGCAGATCTTCTGATGTCCTAGTGTGAAAGCTGTTGTGGGTAGGATTGTCTCTTCAAGTGTTTTAAAGAAATATAACAGCTCTTATTTTTTATTTTAAAAATATATAGCTATTGATTAATTTTTTTCTGAAATCTTTAGCCAACATAACAAAACAGCATAGTGAAATGAGGCACAAAAATGGAAAAGTAGGCAGTAAAATTATAGTTATTTGCAGAAGATATGATTGTCTACTTTGAGACAAAAAAAATCTATCCAGGTTATTTGTGAAAATAAGCTGAAGAGCTGTTACAGTTGGAGAGCTTTGTAAGGTAATGACAATGATAAACTGGCAATACTTCTGCAATATGCTTGTTAGAAAAACAAGTGTGTGCATGCGTGTGTGTTGTGTGCGTGTGCATGTGTGAGCTTTGTAAGGTAATGACAGTGGTAAACTGACAATACTTCTCTAATATGCTTGTTAGAAAAACAAGTGTGCATGTGTGTGTGTGCATGTTTGTGTGAGTGTGTGTGTGTGTATAGAAAGAAGAATAAAATCAAAGCACTAGGAATAGAAATAGAAAATGTTTGAGAATAAATTTACCAAGAAATCCCCAGTGTTACATGAAGAAATAAACTACAGTTACTGAATTACAAGAAAAAAGCTGAAATATATGAGGAAAAATATATCAAGTCCCTTGGGAAATCTTAATATTGTAACAATAAGCTAATTGTTTTAGTGTAAACTCAAATAAAATCTCAGTGTTTATTTTTTGACCTTGAAAACAAGTTCTAAAATACACATGACAGACAAGAGGCACACTACTGAAAATGGAAAATTCAGGGTGGGAAGAGACTCCTTATTATGAAAATGCCTGACACAGCTCTATTTAAAATGCTGCAGAAAAGATGTAGGGATAGGGAGATAGAGTAGTGGTGTAGAGGAAAATGTCCAGGAATAGACCAAAAACAGAAAAGCATTTAATATAGTAAGTATGTTTTTGGAATGAACAAAGAAAAAGGTAATAATTTCATAAATGGTATTAGGATGAGGATTTTTTTTTAAGATTAGGTCACCAGAACACCATATGTTCAGCTATCTACTGATAGTGCCCTAAAAAAAAATCAACAGTTCCTATTTCATTATCTCTCAGTCTCTGTGAATCAGGAATTTGAGAGGAGCCCAGATGGTTGGATCTGGCTCATACTCTCTCATGCAGTTGTGGTCAAATGGTGGTGGCTGAAACTGCAGAATGTCAAAGCAGCTGGACTTTGGACCAGCATCTCTAACTGCAGAATCCCAGGATATCTTTTTTAGGTTTCCTTTCATGGGCTAGCTAGGGCTCCCTCTCAGCATGGAATCCTCAGGGACTCACATTTGTTATTTGATGGCTGAAGGCTTTAAAAGCAAATATTTCAGTCAGCAAAACAGAAGCTAAAATGCCTTCTGTGCCTGAGCTTTGAAAGTAACACGGCATCATTTCTGCCACATGCAGAAACGCAAGCCTGTCTGAACACAAAGGTAAGGGATGCAGACCCATTTTTCTGATGAGAGTATTGCCATCATCATTGTAAGAAGAACATGTGGAATGAGAGATACTATTTGTCTTAGTCTACTTTCTGTTGCCTAACAGAATACCAGAGGCTGAGTAATTTACAAAATACTTTATTTTGGCTGATGGTTGTGAAAGCTGAGAAGTTCAAGGTTGGGCAGCTGTATCTGACAAGACTGTCATGCTGCATCATAACATTCAGAAAGTGAAAGGGCAAAGAGATGCATGCACAAAGTATAGGCCCAGAGGGGCATGGATGCTTTCTTGGGAGTGACTGTCAAGGGAAATATAGTGATGGCAGAGACCCCATGACCAAATACCTCTTAAAAGCCCCACTATTTTTCAATACTCTTACATTGACAATTAGACCTCAACATGGGTTTTGACAGAGACAAACCATATCCAAACAAGCCACAGCATTCTTCTAGTTATCTTTGGGAAACACAACCTGCTACTCTGTGTGTCATTACTGAGTAGAATCTCTTGAATCAGCTTAAGGGTAAATTTCTCTATTTTCTACCTCAACAGCCAGAATTAGAGACCAACTTTTCCCACTATATACTATGTGTCGCCTTAAGAGACTGTTAAGACTCAGATTGTTTAGGGACAGGAGGGAAAGCATCTGTATTTCTAGTGTGTTCCAAGGCAATGCTGACACTATTGTCTCCAACTTAGATGACAGCATGGCTTCTTTGTGTTTTCTGGCCACTTAACAACCATCTGCTTCAAGAACCAACAGAAAAGATTCTCTTGTTCCCTTCCACGATAGGCTGCTGATATCGTAAGGCAAGTTCCACCCATGCAACAGTATGTTGATGGCTTCTATTGGGAAAATACTATTCACCAAGCCAGCATTATGTCCTGAGAAACAAATTAGAGAAAAGGGAAATCTGGCATCTCATGAAATTTGAATAGTCTTAAAATCTCTTTTCATGGCTTAAAAATTTCACATGTGATTAATCCATATGGGAAGACCAAGTGTAACTGTGAAATCAGAAAATGAGGACAGAGTGTACAACACAGTCTCCCAAGCCCTACGTTGGGGGTGACAGCATGAAGTTCAGCATTCACCAGATATTTTGGATTTTTATTTTTCTCCGGGTTTACAACATGAGGTTAGTCACTCTGACCTTTGTAGAAGCTAGGATGCTCTGTTTTCTTGTAGAGCTTATTTATTCATAAGCTCATGGCAAGCAAAGCAGGCAGGGAAGATATTTCTTCTCATTCCTGTTCAAGGACAGCTTTGAATACTGGGCTCTGGGCTCTTGTGCACATTGATGTAGAATTATAGTTTTGTCTAGTTAGACACAGGATGCTTCTTGTTTATTTTTGTAAAGGATGAGTGATTTCTAAACTCAAATCACAAACTTATTAACCTAATAGAAGTTTATCTAGTCACTAGCCTACCTAAAATTTTTCTTAATTTTCCCCCAATAATTGACTTCAAATGTAGAACCTTGAATTTCTTCTTTTCATCCCCCAATTTGTGCAGATTACATTTTCTAGTTCCTTCTAAGTACAAAAAGTTTAAGGATCTGCATCACATCGGGCTAGAGCAGTTCCTAACACGGACTTTGCCCCTGTCTTGCCCTTGCCCAGAGAGATGCTTACTAGGAAAGGTGGTGGAGCTTCCCTTGCCCTCTTTTCATCGCTATTCTACTTGAGGTGGTGTAAGACAAAAGGATGGATGAGGGAAAATGTCTTCTGTGTAAATACTGCTCTACATAATCCTGTGGTTCTCCTTTATGTTTCATTGCTTTATGAGAGACATCCAAAGCTGGACTTTCTCACAGGTGTGTGTGTGTGTGTGTGTGTGTGTGTGTGTGTGTGAGTGCACGCACGCTAATATACAGCACAAGGATCCAAGGTTGATCCCCAGAACCCAAGACTGCCCACTTGTAATCCCTGAGCTGTGAGGTGGAGATAGGCAGATAGATCCCTGGGCATGCTGGTCAGCCAGCCTAGCCTAATTGGTGAATTCCAAGCCAGTGAAACACCCTGTCTCAAAATATAAGGTGGATGGTGCCTAAGGAAAGACACCCAAGGCAAGTCTCCACATGCGCACAAGTACACACAAGCATACACATGTCAGCCACACGCATGTACGATACACACACATAAAATAGAATTAAATAAAGCAGTGAAACTAGAAACTGGCACTGCAGTCTAGGATTCGGTTCTGCCGCCAAGTTTTTGAGATTTCCAGAAACACAGCTTCCTTTGGAGCATCATTAACTAAACTTCTTATTCTCAGATAACCTCACAGAAAATTCCTCTTCAGCTGTTATGTTCTGCGCTAAAATTAATTCCTGAACTAGGAATTCAAAAGCAACCAAAGAAAAATCTAGAGCCTTCACAGATGCTAGTAAGAGAGGGGCTTTCTCCTACTTAGAATTAATATTCATCCAAGTTTGATCTAAAGAAATGCATGGAAGTGGGCTGCAGAAATGGCTCAGCAGTGAAGAGCACTGGCAGCTCTTGCAGAGGACCCAGGTTCGATTCCCAGCACCCACATGGCAGGAAACAACCTTACTAACTCCAGTTCCTGGGGATCTAACACCCTCTTCTGGCCTCTGTGGTCATTGCATGACATGAGTGCACTTAGATACACGCAGGCAGAACATTTATACACATAAAATTAAAAAAAGAAATGATAGAGCGATGAATGAAAGCTGCTGCTTTATGCAGTCCTGAATCTTTGGTCCAGGGAATGGTATCACTCATGATTAAGATAGACCTTCTCACATCAGTCAAAGTAATGAAGATACTCCCCACCCCTTGGGCCTACACAGAGACCTATCTCAGTCCTTTTAAGTTAACAACATAACACTTGCCATTACACTTTTCACCTCAAATACTGGTGCAGGCTAGGGCACTGACACCCCTCTTCCCCACCCTGTCATTTCACTCTTGCTACCTAGATACAGGTATAGATCAACTAAAATGCTATGTGAGTGTATAGCCACTCAGGAGAGATGCTGTTTTATTTTCCTTGCAAACCACCCCCATCCTACAAGTGGTCTTTGGTCATAGCTATCCTTGTTACCACTTTCTTTTGATAACACTTTGTATTTGTCTCTTTCTTTAATTCATGAAATGGAAGCCTTACACCTGACATTTAGCTCTCATAGTTCTGGAGGACACTATGCAAGCTGCTAAGGTAGAAAAATCAATCAATGGTCCAACCCAGCTTTGAAGCCTATTAACCGTAATGACCATTACAGCAAACTATCTCTATTGGTGCAGTAGTGGCACTGTATCTGGGGATCAATCAACAGCTATCTAGTTCGACGTAAAGCCCTCTCAATGGGAGTGAATTCATGGGTGGCACTGTAAACTCAGCCAAATACACATGGCTGGAGAGGTCATAGATCCTAACAAAAACTCCTTCTCTGCAATATCTCTAGACAAATGAAATTTCTTTCCATATGCTAAATACGAATACTTATGTTTAAAGACAAGTACACCCTACACCACTCATCAAAGAAGCTTCTTTTTTGCAATAGATGGAGGATACTTCAGAATCCCACAACTGGTCAGACACAGAGAATTTATGTCTGAGAGATTCCCAGTCCTAGGTGACATAACTACAGTGGAAGCTCTGCAGTTAAGACTCATGGAACTGGGGGTGGGGGGGTATAGACAGAAAACTAGTGCATCCCTCAACTCTCACCAGTGAAGCTTCCTTATACAACAAAGTGTGATGCACACAAAAGGCTACAACTGACCAACTTTTAAAGAATAACTGCCGAGTGTGTGTCCCTGGATAGGACTCCTATATCAAATCTCTCCCACCCATGGCTCATGGGCCATTGTGAAAGAAGGGGCTAAAATATTGTAAGAGCCAGGGTTGTTCTACGAACAGAAGGAAGCAGAGGCTTTCAGGCCACTAGAACCTTGCACATGTGAACTTGTGGCAATTTGTGGCATCGAGCACAAGAACCATGCCAACTCAATCAGACAAAGGCCCAGAGTGGAGCAAGGGAAATGAGTGGTGGGTTGTCCCAAGTCTGGGAACTATTGGAGACTGATTACTACTGGATGAAGGAGAGTAGGTAGGCCTCACCAACAAGCTCTAGATAGGCTGACTAGACTCCACTGGATGAGTTTGCACTGAAGGACATTTGGGTACAAAAGCTTGACGGGATGGGACTTAGCATGTATGGTAGAATACATGAGGTCTGGTGTGGAGAGTCAGGGGTAGGGGGGCATGGATAGGGGAAAGGGTCTGAATTTGATTAAGAACTGTTGTATGAAATCTACAAAAGCTCAATAGAAATAAAAAAATGACATGAAACACAGAAAATGAAGTATCATAAAAGTACACATTTTAACTCAAAATCAGAGCAATGTGTGAAGAATATGTTGTTCTACCTATAAAACAACAAAGAAAATTAATGGAGTTTAAAATAAAATAGTATGCATCACATATGAGTACACAAGTGCTGAGCAATGATTAGATTTAGAAAACTTAAAGGGATAGATGGCCACAACGTGAGATGATAAACACTTAGATTTAAGGCTGAATAAAAACTAGATGTTATTCTGTATATGGGAAGTAAAATCGAAGGGCACAGGTACAAGTGAACACTAATTAAAATGAATAAGATGATAAGTAATAACTATCTGGTATAATTGTCAATCATGAGAGGAAGAAAAGGAAGATTCTTAACCAAATGGGGAAAACAGCATTGAAAAACACGAATCATCCACATGGAAAAATCAGCAAATGAGCTTGTTTCATTTATAGGTATAATGTGAAAATCATTTCTCTCTTATGTCATAGGCTGGGTAAGTGATGAAATAGCAGAAAGCACATTTAAAATATAATTTTTCAAATTTATTGGATTCAAAAATGTTTACTTATCTTCTTATTATCTATAGACTCTGCAGTGAAATCATATATATTTTCTCTTTCTTTGAGTACTTTAAATTGGGTGGGGGCCAATAACGGGAGGTATGAATAGGGGAGGGGAATTCAAATACCATCAAATTATACTGTATAAAAATGTCAAAATTCAATTGAAAACTAAAAATAAATAAAAGATATACTTTCTTTTCTGAAATGTTATTGTACACCAAGGAATGGACTCAGTTTCTGAACATGCAATTCACAGAGCTGGGGTCAACTTTTCATGAAAAGGACACGTATGTATTGCAGGATGCCTGGCCTCCAAGGCTCCTCCCCACCCAATGTCTCTCATGTCCAATCCCATACCAAGAGCAACAAAGCCTCTATAAATTTATGAAATACTCTTCAGGGTGGCTCCTCCCTTATGAGCAAGAGCAAGTTTTAATTTTTTTGTTTTGTTTTTTAAATGATTTCTTGGTGATTTTTATACAATATAATTTATTGGTATTTCGATACCCTCCCCATCATACCTCCCCTTATTGCTCCCCACCCAATTCAATGTACTCTCATATATATAATGCCTATAGAGTCTAATTACTGTCTTCAAATGTCCTTCAGTGTGGGTCCATCCACTGGAGCCTGGTTAACTTACACATCCTTGAAAGATAGAGTCCCCCTCCCAGTGCCCATCAGTTGCCGTGATTACCTTAGGTTGGTTTGTGGTTTCTTACCCACTTCCTCATGGGAAGCTCCAGTTCCTATGCTGGTATTTCGTCTGGTTTGAGCTTGCATGGAACTAGTACATGCTGTCACCATTGCTGTGCATTCATATGAGTAAATTCCTAGCTGCTGGAAAATGCTGTTTCCTTGTGGTTATTCACCACTTCTGACTTACAGTCTTTCTGTTCCCTCTTCCACAATGATCCCTGAGCCTTGGGAAGCAGAAATTTGATATAGGTGTCCTGTTCAGGGATAAATGTTCTCTATACATGGACTAGTTGTGGGTTTTCTGTGTTAATTGCCATCTTGCATAAGCTTCTTTGGTGAGAGTTGACAGATGCATCTATGGATATATTTATAAGTCATTAGGAGTCAGTTTAATATGATAATTAGTAGAAAACAAGTATTAGGCTCTCCTCTATGCCCTGTGACCTGTTTAGCTTCAGGTTCACAAGTCTGATATCAATGTCGGGTATGGGTTCCATTGTATGCAGCCCGCCTTAAATCCAATTAAAGAGTGGTTGATTACTCCCATAATATTCATGCCACTGTTTCACCAGTGGGTATATCTTGCCAGGCCAGTTGTTACTGTAGTTCACAGGATTCATAGCTGGCTGGGTAGGTGTGGTGGTTTGAATGAGAGTATTCTCCATAGGCTCCAAGTATTTGAATATTTTTTTCCCAGTTGGTGGCAGTGTTTTGGGAGGCTTTAGGAGGTTTTGCCATACTGGAGGAAACATATCACTGGGGGTGAGCTTTGAGAGTTCTTAAGCCTTGCTGGATTTTCCAGTCAATCTCTCCTATGCCTGCTTGAAGATGTGAATGCTTAGGTTTCTGCTTCTGCTCCCTGGCCACGTTACCACGCCTCCCCACTATGATGGACTTTAATTCTTCTGGAATCTTGAACCATAAGATCAAATAAATACACTCTTCTTCCTATAAGTTCCCTTGGTCATGATTCTTTTTTTTTTTTTTTTGGTTTTTTTGAGACAAGGTCTCCCTGTAGCTGCAGCTGGCCTGGATTTGCTAGTGGAGACCAGGCTGGCCTTGAACTCACAGAGATCTGCTTGCCTCTGCCTCCCGAGTGCTGGGATTAAAGGCATGCACCACCATGGCTAGCGGTCATGATGTTTTATCATGGCAACAGAAAAGCAACTAATACAGTAGGTTTGATGATTATTTTTTTCTTCTATAGCATGCATAATACCTTCCAGCACTATGGACATAAGCCAGTAGAGATGAGGCTCTGAAGTCAACACCAGCTTGATTTCTCGTTGTTCGTTCTACAGCTCATGTATGAATTGTCTTCAGGAATAAGGTCTTACCATCCAGTTTGGGTGGGTAATCAAGGGCAGGGTCAATGACCAGTATTATTTGAGTGTTCATGGGACCCCTGGTCAACAACTTCTAGAGAGGGAGTCCATTCCTGGCACTGAGGTTTTTTCCATTACCCTGTGGTGTCTAGCAGGGACACTAAAGACCACTGGAAAAAGCCATATGGGAACCTGCCATTATGGAAGTTTCTTAATGTATATACATATACATTAAAAAGAACTTAAAAGGAGTTACCATAAAACAGGGGACATTGCCTCTTCTAGACATTTTAATTTTTTAAACATTTTTTTGTTATTAAGCCAGACCATCTCATTGTGCATTCCATTGAGAACAGCTTTTGCTTAATTTTAGCATAATATCACTAGCTTGTCTTGAAATTTAATATCACATTTTCTACAAATGTAATATTGAAGATACTGTTCACACCACATGTTCAAATATAAACTAACAAGATACATTTGTTTCTCAGGGGATACTCAGAAACCAGTTTCTTTGAGTACAGCACTGAGTCATGTATCTCAGGACATTTCCTTCTTTGTGCTGGGCTCGTGAAATCTTAGAGTCTAATTTATGACCCGTGTTCAGCTAGTTGATGGAATGGTAGAGAATGTTTTGTGTATATTAATTTCATAGCTGTAGATTCTGCCCCTTTCCTCTTTTTATCTCTTCATGTATAAACAAAAAATGTGCTTTAAAATAATTTTTTTTTCCAGGCTGGAGAGATGGCTCAGTGGTTAAGAGCACTGACTGCTTTTGCAGAGGACCTGGGTTTGATTCCCAGCACTGACATGGTGGCTACAAGCCATCATTAACTCCAGTTCCAGGGGAATCCGAAGCACTCTTCTGACCTCCATGGTATTGCACCATGGGGGTGCACTCACATACATGCAGGCAATACACTCATACACATAAAATTAATAAAATATTTTTTAAAATATTTTTTTCATGGTGGAACAGAATTGAAAACACACACACACACATATGATTTCATGCTTATTTGTTTTGTCAACTTGACACTAACTAGATTCACTTTGGAAGATGGAACTTCACTTGAGGAATTTCCTCCATCAAATTGGCCTGTGGGTATGTCTGTGTGGCATTTTCTTGACTGTTAATTGATATAGGAGGGCTCAGCCCACTGTAGGTAGTACATGCTTAGGCAGATGGGCCTAGGCTGCACAAAAAAGGTAGCTGAGCAAGCCAAAGGAAGCAGGCCAGTAAGGAATATTCCTCCATGGTCTTTGCTTCAGCTCCTGCTGCCAAGTTCTTGCCTTGAATTCATGCTGTGGCTTCTCTTGATGATAAACTCTATCCTGTAAGCTGAAATAAACCTTTTCTTCCCCAAGTTTTTTTTTAATTAATTAATTTATTTTTATTATTATTTTTTAAAATTTAATATCCCATAGCCTCCCTCCCCGGACTAGAGCCCTTATACTCTGATATCCCTGCTACTGCCTGCTGTGTTGTTGGCACCCCCAGCCATTCCCCACTACTTGCCCTTCTGGTGATTCTAGTCGGCCTATCTAGAGGTCTTTGTTTTAGGAGGGTCAGCTGTTCCTCACCTAGCAGTAATCAGTTGTCTATATTCCTTTGGATAAGATTGGGGTCTGCTGTTCATTTTCCCAGTTCTATGCTGGGTTTCTGTCTGGGAGTCTCCTGGGCCATCCTGGCCAACAACTCAAAGGAAGGTATCTCCTGTCTGGCATTGTTTCTTGTTATGTAGCCTTTAGCTACATGGACTCTTA
>NW_008339767.1:2685478-2686758 GCF_000622305.1 Nannospalax galili | reverse complement strand
CTTCCAAAGCAATTGACATTGAGATGTTTTCACATGCATTTCTAATCTCTATATACATGACTATCACTAGTCACAGTCGCCCACCTTCTGAGCTCCT
Source organism: Nannospalax galili (assembly GCF_000622305.1). NCBI lineage: Eukaryota > Metazoa > Chordata > Mammalia > Rodentia > Spalacidae > Nannospalax > Nannospalax galili. Next base: position 2,686,661 of record NW_008339767.1, on the reverse strand, counting down.
CGGCATGGTGTTTATCACAGCAACAGAAACCAAGCTAAAACAATCCCTTTGATTGGCCAGAAGTTGTGAAGATGGAAAGTCACAATCAATCCTTGGACTTTGCAGGTGATGTGTAAGAAAAGGTGGTAGAATGTGGAACCAAGAATAATGGACATGTTAGGATGGGAAGCTTAGTGGTCAGGCGGATCGCACGTGTTACAGCAGATCATCTCAGCTCAGTGGGGATCATCATATCATATCAATAGTAGTTTGTTGTATGTCACTCACTAGCTGGACTTTGGGAACTACAAAATGTCACTTTTAGAGGAAATTTGGTTATGAGAGCATCAGACCACATTCTTCTTCAGTGCAATGGTGTATGAGGGATTACATTTTATATATAGTAATAAGTTCTATACCTTTAGGAAATGGATCCTTAGAAAAGAGTAAGGTTTCCTTGTGATTCCCTCAGTTTGTCCTGAGAATCTACTCAGAAACAGATAACAATCAACAAATAATTAATAAAATAACTTCAATTAGTTGCTAGGATATGGTTTTATACTAAAAAGTATTTTGCAGCATACATATTCCTATAAATTGTTTAAAAATATTGGAGTTACAAACATTATCCATGGTTTATCAATAGTGTCTTCTAATAAGGCAGCTATGTAGTACATATTTTAAATCATCTCTTGTATTTTTAAAATCCTTAACTCATTCAGCATTTCACATTTTACTTTTAATTACTATAAAAGAGCTCATTCTAATTATTATCACTGGTACAAGTAACTGTTGAATGACTTTGATAGTCGTAGCACAAAATTCATTTGAATTGAACTTAATTCACCTTTCCTACACTTGAAGCTCTGTCAAATCCTGATTCTGTAACAAATTCTGCAGAGAAATACACTACTCCTAAGCAAGTAATAATATAATAGTGTGCTGTCTGTCATATACAAATGATGCAATTGACCTACTGTCAGGAAACATTCTCTGATTGTTTTTTCTAGTGAGCATGCTGAATTACTCTATTGGCTTTAGTTAGAGGTGCGATTTCGTAGAGAGGTTTTCCTCTCTATGAAGCTAGTTGGTTCAGATAAGGAATGAATGTGCATTAGCTTCAGAAACAGCACAAACAGTTGAGTTGCTTGAATAATATTTATTACTGTTACATATGAAAGTCTGTTTTCTGATTGCCTGGGTT
>NW_008339767.1:2682024-2685461 GCF_000622305.1 Nannospalax galili | reverse complement strand
CTCTCTCTCTCTCTCTCTCTCTCTCTCTCTCTCTCTCTCTCTCCCTGTTCTGGGCAAAGCATAGGGCCTTGCATCAAACCTCCAAATATTTCATGGTTTGTTGTGAATAAAAGGGTCAGGGAAAGAAAGGTTGCCTCCACCAGGTAGTGCAGAAAGGACATTTGATAGTTCAGGGTATAGTGACAGGGTCAGAAGTTTGCTGTTCCTTTTGGTGGTAGAGAACCAGAAACAATATGACCCTCAAGTGGTATTTGTAACAAGTCTCAAGGAGGGTTGTATACTAAAGGCTGTTGTATGGTGACTTCTGATGAACTGGACATGTTGATATGTATCTATTTATGAAGCAGTCTACCTTTGCCTATGATGGCTGTCATAAGCATTATGCCTGTGACCAGCATTTCTTCTTTATTTCCCCTGGATTTTGTACACTCAGGGTTCCTCCTAAAGATCTAAGAGTAGGGAGGAATCATCATACCTTCTCCTCCCAAGGCTTAGGAAACCCTGGGAGAGAAAGAAAGTAAAATCCAGAGTTGGCAGATAAAGACACAGCGGGGCAGTGGCACATATGAACTCCTAGCACTTGTGACAGTATACATAAGACCTGTGCAAGCTGAAGCCAGACAGAAACCCAGCATGGAAGGGGGAGGTAGGCAAGAAACCCCAGTTCTAGCTGAGGAACTATTGGCAATTGATAGCTTCTGGGAAAGAGAAAGCCAGTTTTCTTTAAGGGTATGAGTACTGGTAGTGACTAGACTCCAAGGGCGTGGATCCACACCCAAGAACATTTGGGGACCACGAATTAGATTTGATAGGCTTGCAGCAAAAGAAAAAGAATAATAGAATACATAAAGTCAGAAGGAGGTAGTGTGGTAGGGATGGTGATGGGGGATGGCTCTTGACTATGTTCAGAATATATTGTATGAAATTCTCAAAAAATCAATAAAAATATTAATTTAAAAAACTGACAGCACTGACTATGGCAAATGAGAAGCCAAGAGGTAGATTTAATTTGACCTAGTAAGGAAAAGTACCATTCCTAATATATTTTTTGTATGAGGTGAGACTGATTGCACTGGCATGCACACCTAACCAGCTTCCTTCCTTAGAGTTTCCTTTTTTAAGTTTAATTTATTATTTTTTATTTTATGTGTATGTGTGTATTGCCTGCGTGTAAGTAAACGCATCCGTGTCATGCAGTGCCCATGGAGATCAGAAGAGGCTGTTGGATCCCCTGGGATGGGAGTTATGGACAGCTGTTAGCTGCCATGTGGGTGCTGGGATTCGAACCTGGGTCCTCTGCAAGAACAACCAGTGCTCTTAACTGCTGAGCCATCTCTCCAGCCCCTCTTAGAGTTTCTAAGGAAATTATTGTTACTGTTATTATTTTTTTGCTCTCCACATCTGTTCCCTTTATCTGTTCCTTTTTATGTATATAAACATGTGGAGTGAATACTTTTGCTTGTGGAAACTCATTAAAAATAGGGCCAATTAATTTTAAAACACTTTAATTTACTTTTTTATTTTTATTTTATGTGTATGAGAATTTTGTGTGCATGCATGTAAGTGCACCATGTACATACAATGCCTCCGGAAGTCAGAAGAGGGTGTCAGATTCCCTGGAACTGGATTTATGAATGGTTGTTAGCTATCATATGGGTGTTGGGAACTAAATCCGAGTCCTCTGCAAAACAGCCAGTGTTCCTAACTGCTGAGCCATGTCTCCAGCTTCAGGGTCAATTACTTTTAACTGCAAAATATTTGATTTTACAAATAATTATATTAATAAGTATGTTCTATTAATACAATAAAAATTACTTCTGATTAATAGAAATTTGAGTCATGGTCTTTAGCTCATCATATAAAATAAGCAAACCATAAGCCTCACTGCTGACTTGTAAGTTTCCAGAGACCAACTAATAATTATTTGACTTTACTGTCATAGAGTGTTCTAAAGTGATAAGTAGAATCATCACTTAAATATGCTGAAGCTGGGATAATTGAATATATCTGGAGTTAGTATGAAGTATTTAAAAGTACTCTAAAATGGATGACAGACAAACATAACCTCTGACTGAATTGGCACATAACTCAGAAACTACAGATTTTTCTTATGATTCTATCAGGGAATAATTAACTGAAAAGATGAGAACCATATCTAAGATTAACGATAACGCCAATAAGCTATTTGAACTCCAGCTAAAAATGAATACATGGAACACAGCAATTAAGGGCATTTGGTTTAAATAAAGCACCTTTAGTTGCCAGGAAAATTACCCACTGAGTTTATGTTGCCACTGGGAAATATTTCTTGGGATTGGGGTAACCAAGGCATCTCAAAAACAATGGGAGCAATAAAGAAGTTAAAAATACTTTATAAAGAAATAAAGCAAGTGTTCTGGCCATTATTATCTTAACTTCTTAGTAAAATAACAGAGTGGATATTAAGAAAAAAGAAAGTATTGTATGTGCATCAAGGGAAAGCCTGGGTGATGGACAGTGTGAGTTTAGGTAGAGCAGGTCGTGCTAGACGTGTGCAATCATGTTCCTTTGATCACATTACAAAGTGGATGAAGGGAATTCAATGGATGTAATACATCTGGACTTTGCTAAATCATTTCCTTTATGCCTTATGGAAGCTTACATATTATTTTTTTCTTACTATTTTAATTAAAACTAGCTTAAAAGTAAGCTCAAGCCAGATAAAAATCTGAGCATAGAGAGGGAAAGTGGGCATGATGCCTCTGCCCCAGCTGAGGAGCTATTGGAATGGACAGCTACTGGGAGAGGGAGAGTCAGGTTTTTTTTTAAGGACGTGGCACCAGGTAGGTTGACCATGCTCCAGTGGATGGCCGTACACAAGAGTATATGGGTAGCACAAAATGGATTTGATGGGTTAAAAAAACCCCATAAACTTGGGTGGGTAGGGGAAGGAAGGGTAGATCTGGAAGGAGTTGGGGGAGGAAAGTGAAATATGGTAAAAATATGTTGTACAACATTATCAAAGAACTAATAAAAAGTTAGAAAAAGATAGCTTAAATATTTATACGGACATAGTCTGAAATAAGCCTATAAATTTTTAAAAAGGGAGATAAGGATTACTATATATGAGGAAATGAGAGGTGAAAACTTCTGAATGGGCACTGGGGGGCGTAGCTGGTCTCTGAGGCCAAGAATTATTAAGGGACTGTGAATGTGAGATGCTAATACAGTGTTAGAGAATATTATTGGTTCTCAAATAATGAGGTTCAGCATTCATTTGAAGAGCCATGGAAAACGCAATTTAAAAATGATGCAAGTATTGTCAGCTTGTAGGATGTGGTAGCAAAGTCCAGCCTGTGACCAGACACTGCTTTTACTGATTGCAAAAGCCTTCATAGCTTTGTTCATAGAGGAAATGGTCAGTTATTGGAACTTGTTATAAAATTTTTCATGTTTGT
>NW_008339767.1:2668374-2680660 GCF_000622305.1 Nannospalax galili | reverse complement strand
GGTAGCAAATAGCAAAGTCCAGCCTGTGACCAGACACTGCTTTTACTGATTGCAAAAGCCTTCATAGCTTTGTTCATAGAGGAAATGGTCAGTTATTGGAACTTGTTATAAAATTTTTCATGTTTGTGACAAAAAAAGCTAAAAAAAAAAAAGCCAAACTTCTCTCTTGAATTTGAAAAAAACTGTGGAAAATGAAATTGTACTTCTTGAAGAAATTTTACTAAATATTGCCTTAGATCCCATCTAAGCTTTGGTTATTAATAATGAACTTTGTTTCCTCATCACTATTAACTTTGCCATTAGCAATGCTTCATTCCATTCTTATCATCCTTATTACTTCTGCTGTGATAAAGAAAGCAGCTGTTGTAACAGTTGCTTCCATTTATTTCTTACATGAATGCGTTGGCAACTAAACCTGATCCTGATATAACCAATAATCTATGTTTTGCAAAACATGTTTTCTAATGTATCAATCACATTATATCTAGTTTGCATTATGGAAATTCAAACTGTCAAAAAAAAAAGCTGTAGATAGAACTAAATTGTTTAGCTACAGTACCCAAAATATATCACATTTAAGACAAATGGCTATCATCTGCAATAGCCAGTAGACAGTGAGATCTTATGATGGTATAGTATGCTAAGATTTTAACAAATTCCAGGGCTTGCTGCTTGGAGTTTTAAGCTTTTTCCAGTGTGGCTGCTTCCAAAAGTTCTCAGGGCTTCCCTGCAGAAAGACCTAGTGACCTGTCAGGGCACATTGATGCATTTTCTTTGCTTTCTCTTTTATGTAAAAGTCTACCTCTCCCCAAATATGCTTATAAAAGTTGGTTGTATCTTATAAAATGCCAAATTTTGTAAACCAGAAAATCTGATGGTGGATTAACCAATATGTAGTGTTTCCCTCTAGTAACACCAACTCTTTTGTTGTGTGTGTGTTTGGGGGTTGTACATGCACTTATGTGCTCATGAGTGTGGAAGACAGAGATCAACTTTGGATGTGTTTTCTCAGGAGCCATTGGCCTTGTTTTATGAGGCAGTATCTCTCACTGGGACCTGAGGCTCTTCATTAGGCTACATTGGTGGACTGAAGAGCCCCAGGAATCCACATGTCTCATCCTACCCAGTACTGGGATTAGCAACTCACCATTGTGCCCTGTATTTATGTGAATTCTGGGGACTGAGTTCAGATCTTCATGCTTGTGCTGCAAGCACTTTATTGACTGAGTCATCTTCCCTGCCCCAAACACTCTTTTTAAGACAAACATATTGTTATTACATATCATGATTCTGTTTTCATTGTGCTATAGAAATATAATTCAGTAGGACCAAGAATTAACAAGCTGTGGAAACAAAGTGGGCAACAGAAAGAATGCTGTTATTTTGGGAATTTGGACATTCGTCAACATTTGAATTCAGAGCCCTCTTACTTTCATGGAGTGAATTCACATGAAGCAGAAATTAGCTGATAAAGAGCTTATACTCTCTTTTGCAAAACAAATTAAAAATACATAAAACATATCTATTTGACAAGGAAAGACAAGCCTGAGAGTTAAAAAGAAAAACATCGCCACATACACAAAACAAAGTAAAAAAAGTACACATCTTAAACTTCCCTTGGCATGGTGATGGCTACAGTATTTGAGATCATTCTTTTGTGGGTTCCAGTACTTACTTGGTTCCTATTCAAATCATTCAGCTGCCACAATCTAATACATTTTGTCAATCTTTAAGATTGTAACATATGTTATATAGTTTTAAAAAAAATTTCTTGCAGGGCTAAGAAGACAGCTCAGCAGAAGATCCAGGTTCAGTTCCCAGCACTTGCACGACAGCTATCAACCATCTGTAACTTGAGTTCCACTGGATCCAATGTTCTTCCATATATGCCGACAAAACATTCATACATAAAATAAAAATTAAAAAAAATTAAAAGCCAGGCATGGTGGCATATGCCTTTAATACCAGCACTCTGGAGACAGAGGCAGGTGGATCTCTGTGAGATCAAGTCCAGCCAGGTCTACATAGTGAGTTCCAGGCCAGCTGAGGCTACAAGGAAACCCTGTCTCAATTTTTTTTTTTGTTTACTTGCTCAGGAAACGCCGCCATCCCACCCACTTTTATATTACTTTGATGAGAGGGTATTTTTTGTTGTTGTTATTGTTTTGGGTTTTTGTTTGTTTTGAGACAGAATACCATGTAGCCAGGAATTGCTTCAAACTGCAACCTAAAAATGCAAAACTTGCTGGGCGTGGTGGTGCATGCCTTTAATCCCAGCACTCGGGAGGTAGAGGCAGGGGGATCTCTGTGAGTTCAAGGACAGCCTGGTCTACATAGTGAGTTCCAGGACAGCTGGGGCTATAGGGAGACCCTGTCTCAAAAAAGACCAAAAAGAAAAAAGAAAAAAGGAAAAAAAAAAGCATAAACTTGCCAGGTGTGGTGGCGCTGGCCTTTAGTCCCAGCACTTGGGAGGCAGAGGCAGGTGGATCTCTGAGTTCAAGCCCAGCCTGGTCTACATAGTGAGTTCCAGGCCAGCTGGGGCTATAGGGAGACCCTGTCTCAAAAAAGACCAAAAAGAAAAAAGAAAAAAGGAAAAAAAAAAGCATAAACTTGAACTCCTGATGTACTTGCTTCTACCTTGAAAATGCTGAGATTATAGGAATGCATCACATGCCTGGTTTGGGTGAGAGTTCTCTTTGTAGGTCACTCACTGTATTCCCAGCCAGAGTTTAGGGTGGTTCATGAAGCCATTTGTGTGTTGGTTGCTTCTGTCTTGTGTCTTATCAAACTAGGCAGTCAGCTTGCTTAGCGTCCAGGCAACGTGGTTACTTCTGTCAATACTATACATTTTCTTGTGCTGTAGGATGTTCGAGACAGTGTATGTTTAACTAGATTTGGTCACCTCTTTAATGAATACACTGTTCACAGGGGAGGTTGATTGCCTCTGTAAGACAGTTGGTTCCTCATGCCAGGCCATGCAGGGCTATGCAGGAAATGTGCTAGGGTCCCAGCAATGCAAACAGAAAGGTGAAGCCTTTGTGGTTTCCACAAGAGAATGAGCAAGGCAGAGTGAATGGGTAGGCAGGCTTTGGAATGGATCTTGTGAATAATTTCAGCAGGCTATGAGACTATGGAGGTGGGTCCTAATTTTCCAGCACCTGGCCCTGGCGTTATTAGAGCTGAGAATAGTAAGAAAAAGTCAGCTTTGAGCTAGATCTGTGGTTGGTTAGTTTGTATATGAAAAGCACACTTGAGTTGAGGGTGAGTAGTTTGCTCTTTCTAAGAATTGGTTGGCTCTGACAGGGCAGTCTCCTAGTCAGTGAGGGTCTTATTACCAAGAATACAGAAACTATGGAAATCAGGAGTCTGGGATGACAGAAGAAACTGGGTGGTGAGAAATTAAGAATTTAGCCTCCTATCTTCCTTGATTGGCAGTCCAGGCAGGCTCTGATCTCAGAGCTTTTGTTTTCCTTCAGTTTGAACTACTCTTTACAAATGTATCCCCTTGGCTTCCTCCTTTAGTTACTTCATGCTTTGTATGTTTCCCTAATAACAATGTGCCTTTCCTGGCCACTCTACTTAAAGTCACCCTCTCCCCCAAGTCCCTCTGCTGCAACTGACTCATTTTTCTTGATCACTTTTTTCCCTAACTTATGTATTTGTCTCCTTTGTTGTTACCTCTTTAACATAACTAGATTGCAAGCTCTATTAAAGGAAGGGGCTTTATCTGTTTTCTTGTTCAATGTTGTGTCTTCTTGATCCTGAGTAATTTCTGCACATGGTAGGTGTTTAATGACTATCTACTGAATAAATGAATGAGTGAAGAAAAAAATGGTGTTCAACATTCATCTTAAAGCCTCTTTCTGTTTTCCCTGAACTTCCAATAACACTCTGCTGTGTGCAAAATAATTGACAGTGACACTTTGTGACAATGAACCATTTGTGGTGTCCAGTTTGGAAAGAAATGGTGCAGAGAGAATGTGATAGCTGGAGGGAGAAACCACCGTTAGAGATCAATAGGCAAGAGCAAGAATTCGGAGTAAAACTGAAGAATGAGGGAGATCCAGAATTGAAGGCAGCCTTTCCCGTTTCCAAGAGAGCACAAAGAGATTTGGCATGGAGAACTAAATAGCTTTGTCTAAACATTCAAAGAAAAGGTGGCTTGAGATGCTAGAAGACTGGAGCACACTTGGGATATGGTGACATTGCAGAATGGCTTCAAGTAAAATACAGGAATATTTAAAAAGAAAAACTCTAATAACAAGAGGCAAATCTGACTCTGTGTCTAAGGTGAGTGCACATTACAGAAGAGCTGAAACATCGTCAACTTTACTGAAGAAGGAGGAGACCAGGCTCCTGCTTAGCGTTATTCTTGCTATTTCCTTGGTGATGGTCTTGGTGCAGTTTCCTGATAAATAAGAAACAATAAAACCTCAGCATAAAGTGGTATAGTTTGTGAATCATCAATGCAAAAATATGCACAACAATGCACCAGCCTTACATAAATAAAAGCGCTGCCAATGTCTCTGATGTTGGCAAACTTGCAGTTTTGCACATCTTCAAAATTCCCTTTTGGAGCTATTTTTTCAGTTAATGCAATACTTTGTTTGCCACCTAATTTTTCAATCACCGGCTTGTAGCTGATAATAAAGGAAATGAATAATATCCCCAGTGTTTGCTCACCTCTCTGTGTGTATTACTAATGGCAGAACTTCTGGTTCATAATGATAGCAGACCAGTGCTCTAAACTGAGGATAATTCATTGGCTTTATTTGTGATGTGACAAGCCTACTGTGGACCTATGAAGTGAGAAAACACTGAATTTAATGCAAAGTTTGCTGAGTAGATACAGTATACTTCAAATATCTTAGCAAAAGTAGATAAAGGAAATATTTTTTTGTAAGTGATACAGAGAGACTATTTAAATGTTAAGTAAAGCCTTGTAATTTTTATGTTCACAGCTTTGTCAAAAAGATGTTATCTTACCAGCAGTGCTCTGTTATCAGGGATACAAACCTTAAATCAACAGCTGTTACACCTCCAGCAAGTTATGAATTTTTCCTGATTTATAGCACTCATTCTTTTTATTCCTTTCTCAGTCAAGCAGGGAAATTAAGGGTACTTTCATGTAAAAGATACACACAATGTGGCTTAGCATTTCACATAATCTGCATCTACTGCCTTTTAAATTAAACTGATATTGAAATGAATGTGACTTTGGGTCTCTTTTTGATTAATAACAGAAATATTGTTAGTAAATAGAAAGTCGAGACAAAATTATTTCCTAAAATAAAAAGAGGAGATAACACAGACATAATAAGGGCAATAATTTCCATGATTTTTGTGATCTGTATAAGACAGATTTATCAGAATAAGATAACAATAAAAGCTAATGAGACTTGTGAGAGCAGAGGAGAGCGACCCTGCTCTTTTGCTTTTGACTTTAGATTGTCTTTGTTTTTTTTTTTTTTTTTTTAAAGTTACTTTTCCTTAAATAGAGCAGAAAAGGTGACCTTTGGGTGAATTTAGGTAAACACTACACTGAAGTTAAAAATCCAGTTTTATATCAGGCATGGTGGCATGCGCCTTTAGTCCCAGCACTCAGGAGGTAGAGACAGGTGGATCTCTGTGAGATTGAGGCCAGCCTGGTTTACATAATGAGTTCCAGGCCAACTGGGGCTACAGGAAGACCCTGTCTCAAAAAGACCAAAATAAAAAATATCCAATTTTATTTAACAAGCAAAAAGTGACTTTGAAATTTCTAAAATTGCTCAAAGTAAGAATAACTAACATTTATTAATGTAAAAATGTTTTCCATAGAAGAGGAACACTGATAACTCTACAAGAACTATCATGGTATTTTTTTTGTTTTTGGATGAGGACTTTAGAATCCAGTATCAAGCACAATGCTTAGGCAGCAAAACAAAAACTCAAATCCATGTTGCGTAACTCATCAGAAGGACCTTCTCAAGCTGTGGAAATCTTAAACAGTGTGGAACATAGACTCTGATTACTTGGATGACTACTTCTGGCAACAGTGTAGAGGTTCCTGACAGGGGCTTTTAGCTGACATGTTTATGGATTAATAATCCATTTACCCTTCCTAAATACACTATTACAGGGACTATAATATACCAGAAAGTATTCTAAGCATTGAGAAATACTATGAGACAAATAAAATTATCATCCCATTTTATTTTATTCTTTTAATTTTTATTTTCTCACTTTACCAACGGGAAAACTAAGACGCGGCTTAAATAACCGGAGTGAGGAAACAGTTGATAAAGTGTGGATTTCAGGCCTTTTATTCTGCATGCCTAATGGTCAGAGCAGCTTTAGCAAACCTCTCTCAGGTTCAGTGGCTTACATGGCAAACATAATTTTCTTGCTCATAGGTCTTTACTAACTGTAGTCTGACTGATCTAGGTGTCTCTGTTTCCTGTTATTGGTCAGATGGTTTTTATTCCAGATCTTCAGGTGGGCTCAGGTCAGTTATCTATGGTATTTTTGAGATACTTACATTAAAGAATGTCAGCTTCTTCAGGATGTGCTTATTGATTATCTTTTTGTTACTGTAATAAAATTCTCAGGTAATCAATTTATAAAGAAGACAAGCTTATTTTGGTTCATGGTCAGAGGTTTCAGTCCATGGTTTCTTGCTCTGTTGCTTTTGGGCTTTTAAGAATGCAATATATCTTAAGAAGGCAGTATATCAGAACCCAAGACTATCACATCCCTAGACAAATGTAATTTATTATGATGTGCAAAATACGGATCCTTATATTTATAGACAAGTATCCCAGTCACCACTAACCAAAGAAGTTTCTTTTGCAACAGATAGATATTATTGCAGAGATCCACAACTAGTCAAACCCAGAGATTGTCTGTGAATTGCCCAAGTCTAAGTGACACATCTACAACGCAACCTACACCTAAGGCCCGAGGAACATAGTGGAACAAGGGGTAGAGAGAACACTAATGCAATCAGTGAAGCTCCCTCATGCAACAAAGGGCCACAAACACAAAAGGACACAAATGGCCAAAGCATAGAGAATAAGAGTCTGCAGAGTATGAGTCCTTGGATAGGACTCCTATATTATAGGACTCCACCCAGAAAGATTGTAAGAGCCAGGGGAGGAGGTCATATAAGAGTCAGGGTGGAGGCACATGACCATATAGAAACAGAGGCCTACAGGCTCCTGGGAACTTGCTCATATGAACTTGCAGTAATGGTGACAGCATGCACAAAACCCAGCAACAAGCAGATGAAAACCCAGCACAGAACTGTGGAAATGGGCAGCAGGCCCCAATCTTAGCCAAAGAGCTGTTGGTAACTGATTACTGCTAGGTGACGAAGAGCTGATGTTCTTAAAGGGAGGGACTCTAGATAGGCTGACTAGAACTCAGTGGGTGAACTTGCACTGAGCATGTCAGGGGAACAGTACCTTAACTCCGTAAGCCTTAACAGAAATGACAGAATGCATGAACTTCAGTGCCTGGGATTATGGGACAGTGCCAACAGGGAAAGGGGTATAAAGATGACTAGGATGTTCTGTATGAAACACAAAAATTCAGTAAAAAAGTTACAGAAAAGAAAGCAGTATATCATGGGAGGGTCACAGAGAGGAAGGAGGGAGAGGGAACTGGCAAAGAAGGAAAGAGAAGGGGAAGATGGAGAGGGAGAAAGAGAAGGAAAGAGAGAAATAGGAAGAGGGGAGGAAAGGGAGTGATGGGGTAAGGGAAGGAGAATGGGGAGGGTGAAGGGGAGAAGGGAGAGGGGACAAGAGAGATGGACACGGGACAGACAGGCCAGGGCCCTAATGTGGTTTTTGAGGATTATAATGACCTAACTTCCCTCAGCTAACTCTACTTCCTGAAGATTCCAGCACCTTCCAGCAGGCCACAGGCTTGAGAGCTAGCCTTCAACATGTGGCCTTTGGAAGACATTCAAAGTCCAAACCACAGCAGTGCTCTTCTCTGGTAGAAAGCAGAATGCTGTAGCCAAGCCCAAGCTGCGCAAGTATGTTTAAGGCCTCTACTCAAAACATGTCTGCTAACACGCCCTTGGGCAAAGCAAGTTAGACCCTATCCAACCTGTGGTCTGTCATCAAGCATCATGTCTTTGAGAACTTGGTCTTCAGTGTGATGTTGGGAAGTGAGACTTTTAAAAGGTGAGGACTTGTGAAAGGTACCAATGTCATTTGCAGAGCTGCCCTGAAATCTCACAGGAGTGAGCTGTTAAAAGAGTGAGCCTGACCCCTGACCCCAGGATCATTCTCTGACATGTGACGAGTTGTGATATTCCTTCTACACATTTCTGCTGCTTTACTGCTTCATGTGCACCACAGCTGAGCCAGAGCTGACACCCTGGAATCCCCAGAGCTCGGAGCCCATTAAAGCTCTAATGTCTTCAAAAAGTTAATCTGCCTCAGATATTCTGTAATAGTAAAGAAAACCAGGCAAACACTGAGGGACAGTGCATAATATCAGTAGGTATATTCTCCCCATGGTAAGAGGAAGGTAAGGACTATTTCTGGAACAATCATTCAAATTGTCACTTTTAAATCCTTGTTGAGCACTATGAAATAAAATATAAATTAAAAATAAAAATAAAACAAAGAGATGAGGTCTGAGAATTTTCCAAGTAGACAAAACTGGTTAGTCCCCATAACTGAAAATAGTCTAGGTTTAGTTTGGAATATAAATGATTATTTTATTAGCATGTATTCACTGTACAAGTACTAGTCTCATAAGGACATATTTACACATGCACATAATGGACATTGACCACGCTCCTCTTCATTATTCCCACCCTTCCTCTATCCCTCTCCTGTCTGCCTTTGCCCCCCCGTCCCCCTAGATGGCTTTATTTCTACTTTCATGCCATGTGCACGATGTTATGCAAGATCTAAGATCCACAAACAAGACAACACATGCAATTACTTGTCTTTCTCAGTATGACTTATTTTGCTTAATATGATAATCTCTAGCTGTATCCATTTTCTTGCAAATAACATACTTTTTATCTCTCCCTTATGGCTGAATAAATGGAATATAAGTGATTCTTAGGTGATTTCTTATAAACAACTCTCATAACCACAAGGAAAACAATCACAAAATTTAAGAGACTTTCCAAAAATGGTATAAGGCAATCATTTTTAACCAATCCCCCGATGTACAGAAACTCCCATTGCAATAATCAATCATTATAAAGATAGAGAAATACCCTCATTTTCTGCTTTACAAACCATGTGACTCTGGGCTTCTCATCACATGCAGGTGGTAGTCTCCCACATTGCAATTTATAGTTTTTGTTTTCATTTTCATGTGTATTTGTGTGTGGTGTGTATGTATGTATTTGTATGTCCCTGTAAGTGCATGAACACTATGAGAACATGCTTGTATAGATCTAAGGTTGACCTTGGGAGTCTTCCTTGATGGCCATATTCATTGAGGCAGGTTCTCTCAATAGAACTCAAACAGACTAATCTAACTAACCATCTAGCTCTGGGGATCCCCTGTAACTACTTTCCTAGCTCTGGAATTACAGGTAGACAATGACTCATACCTCAGCACTGTGTAGGTTCTAGGGATCCAAACTTGGATACTCATGTTTGCTGATTGCACTGCAAGTGCTTTAACCATGGAGCCATCTTTTCAGCCCAATTTATAGTTTTAGTATGACAATAAGGTTCAAGCCTTTCTTAACTTGATATGACTTTGTTTTTGACTCACAGTCAGATTTAGGAGTGAGGGGTGTGTATTAGGTAAGGCAACTAGCTACTGGATAACGAGCATTTCAAATTCCAACTATTTATCATGATGAGAGTTTATTAATACTTCTCATGTTCATGAAATTTAGGCAGAATTCCACATGTTAGTCCATGGACTAAACCTAGTATAGTTTCCTCTCAGCTTGCTTTAGATCCTCAGAGGCCTCTCTGTTCTATCAGCAGGTGCAGAAGAAGGCTGTTAGATCTAACAAATCAGCTTTTATGAACCAAGTCAGGAAGTGATGTTCATTGCTCCCTTCAATTCACTTGCTTGTAACTTTATCACACGAATACTCTGAACTCTAAGGAGGTTGGAAAAGAATATAAAGAAGGAACCAGCTAAGACACCAGAATTCATTGAGAACATATTGCCTATCTTTGTTTTGGGTGGTGAAACTTCTTTTGGAAAAATAAAGGCATTCAGATAAATACAAGGATTAGAGTTTGTACTTTGCTTGTAGCCCAATTAGGAAGGCAGATGTTTTAAATTTATTTCTAAAGTGAATATATTTAAAAAACGGCAAAGTGTTTCCTTTGGGCAATGCTCCAGGGCCAGTGGTCATGTGAATGTAGGATGACTTTTCTACTGATTCTTTCACGTACCTCATCCTACAAGCTCATAAATGAACTTGGAGTATGAAAGGTCAGCGTCTGAAGGAGTACCAGATAGTTTATTTGCACAAATAAGTAAATTTGAAGTCCCAAAGCAAAGAGTCTTTTGAGAAAGAAATTTTGTGATGCCATGATAGTTCCCAGAGCCATTTAGAACAGACATTTCTCTAGAGTTTTATGAAAGTACACGGTTTTAATTTGGGCTTTCAGAAAAGTCACATCTCTGAAAATTAATGTTCACAATTTCCATTGACCATGACCAGACAAAACTTTCCATCATCACTCACCTCATGTTTTTTCTTTTCTTTTTGTTCATTTAAAATACTCAATTACTCATAAAAGACAGAAGATGGAAGATTAAATCTATTCTTGTATAGTGCCAAATCGAACCCAATTTTGAGGCATAGTTGCAAGTATACTATGAAAACAAGTATTCAATTAAAGATGTTATTCATGACATGACTCACCAATTACTAATATAATTATTTTAAGGCTTGTTGCAATGAAAAAAAGTTCAGTTACATTACAGCAAAATTACTATTAAATGCAAAATTGATACTTCTTGCCTTTTCATTTGTAGGAGCTTGAAGCATCTAAATCATATCTTGTAGCAGCCAGTTTTCAATCATTATTTATGTCAGATACATTATTGACTGATGACAGCCAGTATTCCCTGTTCTTTTTAAAACACTCAGAATAGCTGCTTTTGTATCTAGCATTTTGACAAGTACTTTTTGTGTCAAAAACATATTATGTCACAGCATAAATCTCTGCTTTAGGCCTGGCATGCATGATTTTTCTAAAGGGAGATAAAATCTACTAGGATCCTTTAAAAGTGAAAATCCCACAAAACAAAAAAGAAACAGCCCCCCCCCCGCCAGTTTTCTGCTGTTTACCATCTAAAATATTTTAGTTCAGTTTATGGCATTTTCTTTATACAAGCTATCAAAATGGACAAACTTTTTTTGTGTCAGTAACAATGACAATGACAACCCTGTGGGGATTCTTGCTTTAATAGGTTTAAATTTCATGAAAAAGTCTGCATCTTTTACCTTAATAAAGCACTTTTTTTTTTTTTGCAATGTCTTTCAAAACTGATGTAGTGTTAGGGAGTTATGGTTTGTTTGTTTATTTGGCTCTGAGAAATGTTTCCTTATTTTCTGCCTCTTTTTATTTCTTTTGAGTGAAATTACTTGTTGATGGGGAACTGCTCTCTGGAGTTAAAGCAGCTGTTGTGTCAATATTCATATTTTTAAACTGAAATAGCACAGTGACATCATTGTGGATAGAAAAGAAGGAAATAAGTCAGCTTGTGAGATATTATCATTCACTCTACATCAGGAAAAACAAATACAACTGTCATACCCTAACATTTACCATAGATAAATCAAAAATATATATTATTTAACATAGCAAAGTAGAGAAAAACAGCAACTATGACCAAGGGATGTGCCATATTTTAGTAATACGTCTTATTAAAGCAAAGTAAATTGGCTATTGGGTAGGAACATTGCAAAGAGGTTATCAACGTGTGCATCATTTGAAAAATACACAAAAGTATGGAAGGTGCCTTCTTTTGTTTTCTTTCCTTCTCACGTTCTTTTAGGAAGAAGACTTGATTTCTTTTGAGGATTACTTCTTTCCTCTCCTGGTCATTACTGGAAGGACTTTTGCCATTTTGTGCAGGAATCGTCATTACTGACCATAGAGATTGCTGGGAATGGGGTGAAGCCAGATGAGGCCTGATGAGGTGGGATTAGGTGGGGTAAGAGATGAAGGAATCTCTCACCCAAATTGAGTCAGTATTTTACCTTTCCTTTCCATAGTAACTCTCATTTAAACTAGGGCCAGTGAGTCACTTTTTCTCCCCTCCCCTCCCCTCCCCTCCTCTCCTCTACCCT
>NW_008339767.1:2650947-2668254 GCF_000622305.1 Nannospalax galili | reverse complement strand
CTCCCCTCCCCTCTCTTCCCATTCTTTCTTCTCTCCTCCCCTTCTCTTTTTTCTTATTTCTGACTTGTTCTTTTTTCTTAATTTTCTCTCCCCCACCTTCCCTCACCCCTTCCCTCCTTTTTGGCCCTCTTCCACTGTAGCCAGGAATAAGGAGAAAAAGTCCTTTCAGAGTCAGTCTGTGTTAGGAGGGAATAAGGACAAATTTTAGCAAGAACAGAGAAGACTGAAGAAAGGCTCTTTTTTGTGTGTTTGAATCCTTATATTTAGGCTCTAAAACCCCAGAAGTTTCTCTCTCAGATGTGGCACTTGGGCATTACCTTCAATTCTATAAGGCTCCACAATGTCCCAATAAACATTCAACACGCCTTTTATTTATTCATTGTTTTGCTCCAAGAGGTTAAGCTTCTATCAATTTAAACCAAATTAATCCTGGCACATCTATGTATTCAATATAATTATTATAAATTCATTTGTTTATGAAAATGATCAACTCAGAAAAATATTTAAATTAAAAGTTCAGTGTATTTAATGATTAGGTTATGAAATTTCAATTAGATTATAAGAAATTTCAGATGGTATAGCTTCAAGAAATATTTTGTATAATATTTATCCTCGGTCCCTAAAGACAAAATTTTCTTTTACTTAATTTTGCTGTCTAGTGAGAAACCAGGTATCTAGACACTCATGCATGTATCCATTCATTAGTAAACATTCACTGAGAGCTTCACTACTTTAGGTACTGTTCCAGATGCTGGGGATATGGTATTGAAAATGAGACAGAAAAGGCAGTGGTATATCAGTTATATCGGGGGTGAAAAACTGTGGAGAAAAAGAACATAAGATGGAGATGGAAGGTGGAGGCACTGGGCTAAGGTTCTGTTTTTCTAACTTCAAATCAGGTGTCTACAGATGTCCACGATCAAGAAGAGATTGGGCAAACTTGAAAGAGGCACAGCAGTGAGCCATGAGTAGGCTGACTAATTTAGCATCTAAACTGGGGCACTTCAAAGATTATGCTTGGTATTTCAGGATAACTGGCACAAATGGTTTTGTTTTTTTTTTTTTTTTCCAGGCAAACCAAGATATATGGTCAACCTATCTATGAAGGATCTGAAGGAAGAATTCCAGGCAAAGGACAGACAGTGCACAGTTCTTCAGCAGCAGAGTGCATTTCTGATACAGTCCAGCAAAGATATTGTGGGTAGAGCCAATGAGTAAGCAGTACAGGAGGCTGAAGAGAGGAAAGCAACTCATTAGGGCTGTTCTAAGTAAGTACTTTGCCATATCCTCAGAATGAAGTGAAGAGTCACTGGAAGATTTTAGCAGAAGAGGGATATGATTTGAAAGAATAGAAAGGGCAGGGGGACCAAATTAGAAGTGGGGGATTTCCTGCTTATTAGAAAACTTGATGAGTAAAGATGGGAGTGGGTTGGAGCAGCACCCATAGTGAAAAGAGGGCCAGATCCTTCATATATTTAAAATAGAAACCAATCCTTTGCTGATGGATTTTAACATGGTCTGTGGGAAAGAGAGAAGGTGTTAAGAATGAGGACTCAGGATGTTTAGCTGGAATAATGCAATTCTGCAACTGCCATTTCCTGAGTAGGTCTTAGGGAGAAGAGATGAGTGACTACAGGATGTGTTAAGATGTGTTTATGGAAATGAGAAGTCTACAAAATAGCCATTATACTCTTCTAAGTAAAACTGAGGTTCCGTTCCCACAGGAGAGAAAGTGCTGAAGAGAGCCTATCCAGGGGCACAGCAGCCATAACTGGGAGCTCTCGTGAGAAAAGGAAAGGAGGTTTGCCTGTCAGGACTTATTTTTGGTCCACACCATCTTTTATCACCCAGCTCACTACACAAAACCAGAGGTGGGATCCGAATGGTGCTTCCTTTCTAGCATCTCAAACATAGCTCTTTACAGAAATGGGCATAGAATTTTCTAGTTTTGTGTGTTCAACTTGTTGCCTTTTCTGAAGATTGAGGCCACTTCTGCAAGTCTTCCATTCTCCACAAGTTTTTGCAGTGCTCTGGGGATGTGTTTAATTGTAACTCATAAAACCTCCATGTTCTGTTAAAGCCGTTTCATTTGGAACTTCTGTTTTTTAACATTTTCTTTACTCTTTTTTTTTGTTTTTTTCATTTAAAAATGACTTATTTGTTCTTTCGTATTTCAAAAATAGTATGTGTGAATTGCAGACTATTCAGGGAGTACATATGTACAGCAAGACTAAAATCTTACAGCAAAAATATAAACTGCTTACAATTTTAGGGTATGTCAAGCTCATAATGTAGATATATATGTATAATTTTTAATTAAGTGAAATTTTATTGCACATCCTGTTTTGGTGACTCACAGTTTTCACTTATGTAAGGTCATCTTGACAGATTAATGGAGGCATAATAACAATGAGCTTGTTCTATGTTCTGTCTGTCATCTGTTAACCTCATACCATCTGCCCTTAGCAGAGGGTTTATTGGTTCTTTGTTTCTGCTCCAAGTAATTAAAAAAAATAAAATTTATTTCGACTTCATTTTTGGTATATCTCAATTCAGTCGAGAAGCTTAGTCATCGCCACACTTGCTAACAGATCTACGCATCTCTCTGGCATTAATTAGTGTTTTATTGTATGCTTTAGTGATCTTTGCTGGATGTGTACTGCACATCTATCCTCCTTTCCTGATTCCCAAAAAGGTTCCTTTTTAGTTTATTAACTCCTATCTGCTCCCTGAGGCCCATGATCTAGACGTGCATCCATGCATCTAAGCAATTCCACTTATGTACTTGTGTCTGTGTAGTATGCATGGATATGTATACACATGTTTACATCTGTGGGTACACATGTGTATATGGGTGCACATGGATGTGTGAGCTCATACAAGGAGAACTCTAACATGGACATCAGGAGTCTTCTTCAATTGCTCGTCACCCTATTAATTGAGACCAGACCTCTTAATTGAACTCGGAGCTCACTGATAAGGCTAGTCTAACAGTCAACATGCTCCTGGGATCCCCTTTCTCTACCTTGTGGGCACCTTACAGGTGGCCTTCTATGTTTACCCAGCATTTACATGGGTTCTGGGGAGTCTAAACTATAGTACTCATGCCTGCATTGCACGTGCTTTGACCACTGAGTCATACCAACCAGCCCTTGTGTACTTTTGCAATAAACAACTGAAATTTTGGAGTACACAGTACCACATATTTTGACACTTGTGCAGATCCATGTCACAGCCATTACAATCATGTTGCCACCAAATTCCAAAAACCGTCTTTGTGCTTTCTTTTGTAATTACACATTCCCCCTTCCTCCCAACCACTGGCAACCATTGATCTAGCCTACATTACTGTCGTTTTTGCTAAATTTTTAAAGGTGGCATACAAATAAAATGTAACTTTTCAAGGCAGGCTTTTTTGACCAAACATGTATTTGAAATTCACCCAAGTTGCTGTGTCTATCAATGCTTTTTTTTTTTTTTTTAAATTAAGTGGTAATGTTTTAAATATGTACCGAAATTTGTTTACTCATTCCGTATTCATTCGCTTGTTCAAGAATATCTGATGTGACCCAGAGGATGTTCCTCTGATCCTGGGATGACACACCATGGACCCGCCTCCTTCCCATGCTCTGCAAAGAAGCCACTCCCCTTCCCTCTTCCAGCCAATCGCTTGACCATAGCCGCTTGTAGGGGAGGGGCTCTGGGAAAAGCATGAGGCTGGTCTCTGCCATTTTGTAAGGCGGTCTGGAACCACAGGATTTACGTCTGGGTGTGGACTTTCCCAGCCGTGAATGGGGGGCGGGGGTGCTCCCGCTTGTCTGTAAGCAAACCACACCCTAAGCTCAAAGCTCAATTAGCAAGTCCAATAAACTCGTTAAAAATTCTTCGAACCCGGGTTTGGAGAATTTTTTCCTCAGGCTGTCACAAGGACCGTGGGAAGAGGGAATTGGATGCCTCGTGCACCTCCCAGCAGTGAATTTGACTTACAGCTGGGTTCTTTCAAGTTTGATGTGTGGGCAGGGATTACAAATAGAGCTGATGTAGACATTTGTGTGCAACATTTTTGAGAATATTTCCCGTGTGTAATAAGTATATTACATTTTATTTATTTATTTCTATTTTTTTATGCGTATAGGTGTTTTGCCTGCATGTAAATGTACCTGTGTATACGATGCTCACGGAGGTCAGAAGAGGACGGTCAGAAGAGGACGTTGGAATCCCTGGTACTGGAGTTACCAGGTATGGGTGCTGGGAGCCAAACCCAGGTCCCCTGCAAGAGCAGCCAGTGCTCTTAACTGCTGAGCCATCTCTCCAGTCCCTAACAAGTGTATTTTTAACTTAAAGGAAACTGCTGAACACTTTTCTAGGGTGGCTGAAATATTTATAACAGTACTTATTGCTTACCATCTTTATATTGTCAGGTCTTCTTATTTTTTTCCTGCTTCCTTAGAGGCATGTACTAATATCTTATTCTAGCTTGTATTTACTCAATGACTGAACATACTTCATGTACTTATTTATTTCACATATATCCTTTTAGATGAAGTGTCTGTTCAAGTCTTTTACTCATTTTTGAATAGTTATTTTATATTGTTGCGTTATGATAGTTCTTGATATATTATGACTATAAGTCCTTTGTCATATATATGGC
The DNA here is from genome assembly GCF_000622305.1 of Nannospalax galili. Classification (NCBI taxonomy): domain Eukaryota; kingdom Metazoa; phylum Chordata; class Mammalia; order Rodentia; family Spalacidae; genus Nannospalax; species Nannospalax galili. Next base: position 2,663,603 of record NW_008339767.1, on the reverse strand, counting down.
TTCATATATATGGCTTAAAAATATCTTCTCTCAGTGTGCACCTTATATTTTCAGTATTTAAATATTTTTTCAATATAAAAATTAAATCAATACTGTTTTTAATTTTTCTTTTTGTGGGTCTCACCTATGGTGTCTTATCTAAGATTTCTTTGCCTAATCTCAGGACACGTAGAATTTCTTCAATCCAGTTACAAAGTTGCCTTCTCAAGCTCCTTCCTCTCCACTCTCTCCCAGTACTTTTGATTCCCTGTAGACCTGTTTTAGGCTCCTCTCCCTGGAAAGCTGGGGCTTCACTTAACCCTGTTCTGCCATGTGTCCAAATCCGGGGCCCAGAATCAGGAGGACATGGAGAGGAAAGTGTCAGTGGTGGGTCTTGGGATCTCAGTTTCTCTGAGAGAGAGAGAGAGGAATGACCCTTAAGTCTGTGAACTTCTGCTGCTGTGACTGTTGTTGCCAGTACTTTCTAGAAGGCTTCTTTCTGACACCTCTAGTTATACCAATGACTGTATAGGATTCTCGGCTTCCTAGAGACCAAGATGTAGGAACTGGGGTGAGGGAGATGTGCTCCTACTGCTGCCTCGGGGTTAATTGGGGTTCTAATCTTTTCTTCTAAGTCTTCTCATTGCTTTTCACATTTTAAAAGAGTCATCAAACCGATTCTTGAATTCAGTTCAATGCAGTTGGTTCTGGTTTTATTATTGCACCAGAGGGAGAGACAGGATGAAGAGTGTGGAGGTTCTTACTACCTAGAATGAATCAGGGCTTGACAGTGATTAGCTAAGGAGCTGCATTCTTCTTAACTCTAGCCAGTGAGCTAGGAAAGGAATTCCGTAGTGGCAGTGTTTGTAGAATTCTCTCACAAGGAGAAGTACAAGTAATGATGTGCTCTCTTCTCCTTTGGAAGGCTCTTGTATCAAAGTGTGACATCTGGGACTGTTGCTGCCCAAACATCAGCCCTGGGATAGAGGCAATACACAGATGGCATGGGAAAAAACATGAAAGAAACCTCGTCTTTGATGACATACCTGAGACTTTCTACAATGGCTGACACTGGCTTTCCCCTTTACACTTTGCAGTTTGGGGTTTGAGGCTTTTACTTGCTGTATCTTAAAGTGAAGCACTCTTCTTTCTAGATTTTGCTCAAGTTTTTTCTTTTTCCTCTGAATCTGAACTTCAGAGAGCTCTCTATTGACATCTATTTTCTTCATACCCATGCTGTCCAAAAAGAGTCACCAGCACTAGAGCTTATTATACACTTAAAACATAACTATTCTAAATTGAAATGTGTATAAAGTGAAAATGTATACCCGGTTTTGAAGATTTAGTTAAAATAGAAGTAAAATTTTATTTTTATATTTATTGCATGCTTAAGTGATATTTCAGAAATATTGGTTAAAATTAAACTACTGAAATAAAATCTACTTGTTTAACTTTTAAAAACATGGTCATAAAAATTTCAAATGACATGAGGGCTCACATTGTATTTCCACTGGAGTGTTGGTTTGTATAGTTCTGTCTTTCAATGTTCATTGGAATTGTATTACCACCTTGGTTATCTTCAGTTTTAAAGCTCTGTGCCTATTTTTTTCCCACTGAAATGATTGAAATCCCTTTTCTAAATGCTGAATTGTTTTAAACATGACAGACTGTAAGCCTGGAATTAGTATAAACAATTAAGTCCTAAGTAGCACCTACCACTCACTCACTGACCAGGTATGTAGGGCATGCATGATGCACAGTTCCATTCTTTCTCACTCCAAGTATCTCTATCTGTTTGGAAGACATCACCTCATTTCATGTTAGCCATGGTGTTTCATATGAGGCTCTGTTTATCACCCCATCACAGATTTGTTGTTACTCATTGATGGTCTTACTGACCTCCTCCTAGTGGATTTCTCCTGTGGACTGTTGGACAATCACCATCATTTTATGTCATCCTGATATATTCCATAACAGTGAACTCTAAACTGAGGAATATATAACCCTGGAGGCAAATGGATCCTTTGAGTAGGTAATTTAGTATAAATACATTGTGGAGTATATTGTAAATGATGCACTTAATAGCATTGTAAGTGTGGTTCCTAATGGTGGCCTAACATATCTCTTCTTTCACTGTTAATTTCCACTGGTCTTTTATCATAGATTCAGAATAATTATCCATGATTATCTGAACTACTTGGAAAAAAGGAACACCATTATTTTAATGAGAAATAAATTCCTAATTTTACTTTTTTCATTTTAATTGAAGTTTTGCAAATTTCATGCAATGTATTTTGATCATATATAGACCTCCTCCCCTATCTGCACCCACTTCCTACCCCCCACCTGATTTCATGTACCCTATTATATATAAACTTTTTCTATCTATCATCTATCTATCTATCTATCTATCTATCTATCTATCTATCTATCATCTATCTATCTATCTATCTAATCTATCTATCTATTCTATCTATATATCTATATATCTCCTATGGGGTATAATCTGTGTTTTCAAATGCCCTTTGGTGTGGGTCCATCCACTGATAGCTGATTAACCTACCCAGAGTCACGTCCTTAAAGAAAACTGACTCTCCTTCCCATAGCAGCTGTCTGTTACCCATAGTTCCTCACTTCTATGCTAGGATTTTTTTTTTCTGACTTTAGGTTATGTGTGTCTTTTGCATGCTGTCACTATTATTGTGAGTTCATATGAGTAACTCCCAACTTGCCTGGAAAATTCTACTTCCCAGTGGTCATCTACCACCTATGGCTCTTACAATCTTTCCATTCCTCTTCTGCAAATAATCTCTGAGTCTTATGGAGGCAAAGGTGTGATATAAGTGTCCTATTCAGTGATAAGCAGTGTGCAGTCTGTTATTCTCTGCATGTTAGCCAGTTGTGGGACTCTATATTAATTACCATCTGCTGCATGAGGAAGCTTCTCTGGGTGAGAGTTGAGAGATTCATTTATCTATGGGAACAACAATAAGTCATTAGTATGTTGGTTGAACAATATGTCCGTTGAACAATATGTCCAGAATAATATTAGTAGGTTTTCCCTTGTGGTAGGTGATCTGTTTAGTCACAGGTTCCTAGGCTTGATAACAGGTCAGACACGGGCTTCATCTTGTGAAGAGGACCTTAAATCCAATCAGAAAGTGGTTGGTTTCCCCCATAACATTTGTGCCACCACTGCACCAGTGGGCAGATCTTGCCAGGCCAGTTGTTGTAGCCCACAGAATTCATAGCTAGTAAGGCTAATAATTATTTTTCTCCTCTGGTAGCATGCATAGAACCTTCCAGAACTATGAAAACTAGCCAGTAGAGATAAATGTTTGAGGTCAGTCCCAGCTTGATTTCCCTTTGTTGCTTCTACAATTCATACATGTAGTGTCCTAGTTTTATTTTTGCTTTTGGATTATAATACTTTTAATTATATGTATGTTTTGGTTGATTGTTTTAATAATATTTGAATCCAGGAGAAATATTGGTGTACTTAATGGCCCCATACATTTAAAAAATTGAATTTGTATGCATATTTATTAAAGACAACATGAACATTGATCAATAACTTTTAAGAATAACAATATAGTACATTAAGAGCAAATTCCTTGGGGCTGAAAAATGAAACTGTGAATTTGGAGAGAAATAGGAACTTGTGAACCTCTGACTTGCAAAAAGGGCTTGTTCATATACTCCCCAAATTTCTGTGGCATTTAGTCTAATTTGACTCATATTAAATATGTTAGGACAATTCTATATAAAAATAACATTCTTATATATTAAAAATATATAAGAAATCATATTTGTGACCATTGACATTTATATTAAAATCCCTAGCTGTTAATCCATATGAAAGCAATATAAATAATTTTTAAATTTTTATGAAATACAAGAAAATTGCTGTTTTAGAATAAAAGTTGCCAAATTTTATATGTAGAATTATTTTTTTATCCTTCTTATCCTATTCAACATGTTTCTCTTAAAGAAGTCAAATACTAGGTTGGTAAGATATTTGGTTCTTGAAGAAGAGAATCAACACCCCCAAGTTGTGCCCTGATCTATGCACATGTGCTTTAGCACCTCCAAATCCTATACACATATGTAAGAACAATAAGTTAGATACTTTTTTTTCATCTTTTTGAGACAAGGTCTCCCTGTAGCCACAGCTGGCTTGGAACTCAATATGTAGACCAGGCTGGCCTTGAACTCACAGAGATCCACTTGCCTCCTGAATGCTGAGATTAAAGGTGTGCACCACCACACCCAGCATAAAGACAATTCTTAACTGATAGTATTCATGGTTTAGAAATCTACATTCCAGGGGCTGCGAGACGGCTCACTGGTTAAGAACACTGGCTATTCTTGCAGAAGATCCAGGTTCAAATCCCAGCCCTCACACAGCAGCTAACAACTGTCCATAACTCCAATTCTAAGGGATCTGACACTCTCTTCTGACCTCTATGGGCATTATATGACACGGGTGCACTTACAAATGTGCAGGCAATATACACATACACATAAAATAAAAAAAACAAATCTACATTCTGTCCTTTGATGTTTTTCTCTCCCCTCTTCCTTCCTTCCTCCTTCTCGCCCTTCCTTTCTGTCTCTATTCCTACTGTTCTCCAGCTGCCCACTTTCTGCACAGTACTTAAGCCTCCTAAATGCCAACCATCAACTTCCACAGAGAAAACAAACAAATAAAACACTCTGCTATCCTACAGTCCTACAAGGCTTGAAGTCTTTTCAGTTTTCTCTACAGTCCCAGTTGCACTAAAAGTTTCCCAAGTCCTATCTGTAAGGCACGTTCCATTTTTTTGATTTCTCCCCGGTATTATAGTATATTGATTTCTTTAAAAAAGTTCTAAATTGGGGGCTGGAGAGATGGCTCAGTGGTTAAGAACAGTAATTGTTCTTGCAGAAGACCCGGGTTCTAATCCCAGCACCCATATGGCAGCTAACAACTGTCCACAACTCCAGTTCCAGGGGATCCAACAGCCTCTTCTGTCTTCCACGGGCACTGCGTGACATGGATGCACTCACCTACATGCAGGCAGTACACACATACACATAAAATAAAAATAGAGAAATATGTAATTTATTTTTCAGATTTATGCATGTCCATAATATAAGAGAATATATAGAGTATATACCATATAGAGTATGTTAAGGAACATGCATGCACATATGCATATGAATGCATGTATAACTACATAGTCAATCTTTTAACCCATGTCACACTTCCCTACTAAGGAATTATTTAAAATGTTCTATGTATGTTCAAATACAGACACAAATATCTATTTAGTTGATGTATTTTTATTTAATTGGTAATAAAGTCTATATTCTGATGCTGTATCTCATTATTCTTAACTGTAGCTGTTCTAGTTTGCATTCAATTGCCATGACAAAATAGTCTGACGAGTACCAACTTGGGGAGGAAAGGGTTTATTTGGCTTACATCTCCTGGGTCACACAGTTCATCAGTGAGGGAGCCCAAGGTAGGAACTCAGGGCAGGAACCTGGAGGCAGGAGCTGGAGCACAGGCCATGGAAGAACACTGCTTACTGGTTTGCTCCCCTGGCCAATGCTCAGCCTGTTTTTAACACAGAACAACCTGCCTAGGGATGGCACCAACCACAGTGGGCTGGGCCCTCCCACATCACTCAACAGTCAAGAAGACGCCCCACAGATGTGGCCACAGGCCAGTCCAATAGAGGAAATTCCCCAATTGGGGCTCCCTTTACCCAGGTGTGTCGTGCTGAGAACTAAAGCTATCCAGCACAGTAGCTAAGTACAAAGTACCATATCATATTTAACTGTGCACATGTTGGTAGCCTTGGAGGTTTTCCATACTTTGTCTCTTTGTCATCAACCGTAGAAGAAAGAATATACTTGTGACTATATTTTTATGCTCCTGTTTTAGTATTTCTTAAGGAGAGATCCTATGAGACCCTGCTCAATGAACACACATTTTATTGATACTGTCTTTTAATCTACATCATACATTCAGATAACAGTAGGAGAAATGTATGTTTCTTTATGCCTTCATCAAAATGCAAATAATCAACTTTATCACAGAATGATTTCCTGTGGAGATCTGACTTTGCTGTCTCTGACTTCTGATGCATTATTCTGTGAGAACTGGAAGGTACTAGTTTGAGTTTCAGCAATGTTGAATTACTATCTGCTCCTTTAGGCATGTTTATCGTCTCAGTATTACTTAGATATGCCTTTGATTCCCTCCTGACTCCTAAAAAACAGTTTTCTTTTGGATCATTTCCCCCTTTCTATTTTTGTCTGCATATTTCTTGATAAACTGTATAGAGAGGTCTTCTTCAGACCTGTTTGCTTCACCTCAAGCAGCTGATTAGTTTAACATAAATAGCTAGATATTACTTCTGGCAAGAACACAGGCTGGAGACACTCCCTAAAGGCCTAAGGAATAATCATCTCACCTTCCATTGCTTGCTTTTGCTGAGTTTCTAGCACTTTGTTATCAAGTGTTGGAAAAATTATTTTCTTCTTTATATTAAGGTTGTGCTTTTAAAACTTTTTCATCAAATTGCTAAGCAGAGAAGAATGAATTTGTAAATAATGATTTGCTTTCCTCATTCTAAAACTTTGAGTAAAATTAAAGGCAGGGGAATATTTGTTTTCTTTTGTCAGTTCCTTTATCCTCTGGCATAGAGGATATTCAGGTTAAGGAACTCTGTATTAAGTTAGATGAAAATAAAATCCTGCTTAGCTCAATTCAAACTTTCTAAGTATAATAGTTCTTGATTAAATGCCATATACAATATTATGGGAACTGGGATTCAGGTTTTGACTTTTGACAATATACGTACCATTAACAGGGCTCATGGACTTCTAATGATCCATGGACCACCCTTTAAGGACTGTTAATCTAGAACAATCCTCTTTATCTTTTTGAACTAGAGAATTACAGAGACTTTGATTCATTCAGTTTGAGATAGGCTTAAACATTAATATTGTACACAATCTCCCAAGTTTATTTAAACATGTAGCCAGTATTTAAGAAATCACTGTTGTAGAGCATAGTTCAATGTTTTTCCTTGTAGACAGAATATGTTTTGGGATTGTACTAAACTATCTGGAAGAACAAAACATTTAAAATATAATAGAAACAGGTATCACAGTATTAGTCCTTACTATGTAGATTGGAGTTATTGTGTGCGAAAACTGATCAAAACCAATTTGAGGAATGTCTTCATTATTAAAGACTTAAGAATGATGTTTTAGAAGTTAATTTTCATTAGGTATAGATCACCAAGATTATCAATTAATCTATCATCTATCATCTATCTATCCTCTATCAACCATCTATTATCTATCTATCTATCATCTATCTATCCTATCTATCTATCTATCTATCTAATCATCTATCATCTATCATCTATCTATTTATCTGTCTATCATCTATCTATCTATCAATATCATCTATCTATCATCTGTCTATCATCTATCTATTTATCTGTCTACCATCTATCTATCTATCTATCTATCATCTATCTATCTATCTATCTATCTATTTATCTATCATCATCATCTGCCTGCAGATATGCTCATATATGTGTGTATATGTGTGCATATCAAGTTGATAGAACCAAATAATGAAATACTTGTTAATATTCATATGTGCTTTCACATATATAAAAAGAATCAATATAATAAAATGCTTTTCCTAAGTTATTATGAAACTATCTCCTGAGGCCAGTTCATTACAGAGAATAAACCATTGGAAAAATATTGGAATGTTAGGGAAGAGGAATGAGAATAGTAATGGGTGGTTTAGAATGTGCTTGTGTGTCAGTTTCCCCAGCCCTTGAACACATGAGGGTCACTTCTGTTTTGCAAGGTCTGCTGAACTGTGAACATTTCAAGGGTTAAGGTGAGCTAAGGATGGAGTTCTTGGCAGATGTGAAATATGTGCATTTTTGCTTAAAAATGGTTGATGTATTTGAAACCCTCAACAATAGATCAGAATGCTTTCACTTGCTATATTGTTAATAATTCTTAAAGCTCTAAAATAAAACAGAATCTCTAGTAAAGTCAAATAAATTCAATATTAATGGGGACAGAAGGAGTTGAGTTCTAGTTTATATTATTATCTTTCAAATAAAAGAGCTTTAACATGCACCATAAACTTAAAGATAGAAAAATGAAACTGGTGTGAGTTGTCCAAATCCCACCTGCACCTAACCTTCTGCTTTGGGACCTTCTGTAGGCCCTCCCACTGCTCCAGGGCTCAGGCTTCCCTGCTGACTAGGTGCCAGCCTATTCTATTCTCATTCTTGGGCCCTGGCCCTATCCTGCTGAGGCTGTGTGAATGAGCCTAACTAGCCAGGGTCCTATTGCCCTCCTGGAGAGCTCCTGAGTAGACTGCCTGGATCCATCTGGTCCCTCCAATATAAAATCAGAGGAGAGACTCTGAAGCCCAGACTAATTTTTCGTACATGAACAGAAAGCAACCAAGAAACATCAATAATACAAACAGAATCAAGCTTCAACTCAACAAAGGCAGGCTTGAGTTTCATACAAGAATCACAAACAACAAAATAAATCCGTATGTCCAAACCACAACAAAAAAGTAATAATATGAAAAACCAAAATAATATATCCCCATCAAACAACACCAGACATGTAGAAGAGTTCTACGATGAGAGCTTCCTAGAGGAAACCTAGGACACATAATTTAAAAGAACAATCATAAACAAGATCAAAGAAGTCAATGAATTTAAAGAACACACAAAGAACTCAATGAGGATAGGGAGGAACTTCTGACAGAAGCTCAAAAAATACGACTATAAGGAATGAATGAAATGACAGGCCACTCAGGATTTGAACAGTGAATTCACAAAAGAGATGCAAATGTTGAAGAAAACCCAAGCTGGGATGAAGATAGAATTGAAAAACAATAAGCTAATTTGAAACAACAGGAGAAAGCCTCACCAACAGAATGAATGAAATGGAAAACAGAATATCAAGACTAGACGGTAAAGTTGAAGCACTGAACCACTCAAGCAAAGAATATGAAACAAAACAAAACAAAAAGACAGGCATGAATCTCCTGGAGGCAGAGTTAAAGGTAGTTGTGAGCCACTTGATGTGGATGCTGGGTACTTGAACTCAAGTCCTTTTTCCTACTGAGCTATCTCTCCAGGCTTTCAAAGATATTAAGTGAAACAAAAATGAGGTACTAATCCTTCGTAAATGCATTCTTGATAAAGGACTGTATCCAAATATACAAACTCAGTAATAAGAGAACAACCAGGGGCTGGGCATACAGCTTCATGGTAGAGTACTTGTCTCCTGAGGGCTCTTGGTTCAAACCAGAGAGAGAGAGAGAGAGAGAGAGAGAGGTTTGAAGGCTAATAAACAAGATGTGCATATCATTTCTCACTAGTGACAAATGATATATACTACCCACCCACTAGAATGTTTAAAATTAAAAAGAATAATCAAATTAGAGAGACTTCAGTTGAAACTCTCATAAGCTACTGGTGAGAATGTATAATAGCCTGAAAGTTATTATTTATAAAATTAAATAAGGGCGCTTCTATCATTGGGTCTTTTTTTTTTTTTTTGGTCTTTTTGAGACAGGTCTCCCTGTAGCCCCAGCTGACCTGGAACTCACTATGTAGACCAGGCTGGCCTTAAACTCCCAGAGCTGCACCTGCCTCTGTCTCCCAAGGCATGCTGGGATTAAAGGCATGCGACATCACACCCATTGGGTCTTTTTATTCCATGGTTAAGTATTCACCTATAAGAAATGAACATACATGATTCCATATGAAGACATGTACTTGCATATACATAGTAGTTTATTGTTTATGTATGTGTGTGCTTTGTTCATGGGTATGCCTGCTCTCCTTTGTGCACATGTAAAGGCCAGAGGTTGATGTCAAGTAAAGTATCTTCCTCAGTTGTCTTCCACCTTATTTTTTGAGGCAGGGTCTCTCACTGAACCTGGTGTTCATCAATCAGTTGGCTAGACTTGGCTGGCCATCAAGCGGCCAGCAAGTTCTCAGGATCTGCTTGTCTTCATCCTCCAATGCTTTTTTTTTTTTTTTTTTTTTTTTTTTTTATGTGGGTGCTAAGGATTCAAATTTAGGTCTTCATGCTTGCACATCAAGCATTTTAACCACTGACTCATCTACCCACCCTCACAGTAGCTTATTTAATAGTTCTAATCTCCTAATGATTTAAATGACCACCAATAAGTGAATAAACAAATTATATATAGTTATAATTTGTTTAACAAAATTAAGATGCAATTTAGTAACAAATAATTGCTAATACAACTGCAGAGATAAATATAAAAATGAGCATGCTGAGTTAAACAGGCTAGACATGGGCTAGAGAGATGGCACAACAGTTAAGAGTGCTTGTTGCTCTTCCAAAGGACCAGAGTTTGATCTCCAGCACCCATGCTGGGCAGCTCACAACTGCTAGTAACTCCAGTTCCCAAAGCTCCAGCACCCTCTTCTAGCCTCTGGGAACACCTTCACACATATGCACATAAACTCAGACGCACACATACACACAACTGAAAATAAAAAAAGAAGCTAGACACAAAAGGACGTATCTTTTATGATTCTAGTTAAGTAAATTTATAGAAGAGGCAAAATCAACAGTGATTGAAAACAAAATAATGGTTTCTTGAGGCTGGGACCCAGAGAAAGCAAATGAAAGAACTTCTTGGGGGTGGTGCAAGTATCCCACAATTTGATTAGGATGATATCCGGAGTGGGGTGAATTCATTTGTCAACATGCATTAAATTTACCCTACAAAAGAATCCTATTTACTGCACAAATATGTCAACTTAGAATAAGCGTGTTATTATAGGTTACAGAATTTTAGAGGGGAGGGAGTTCATTAAAGGCTGTGAGTTCAGAGTGTACATGTCAGTTTTGGAAAAATGTTATGAAAAACAGCTGAGAACATGGGCAGAAACACTGGTCTGCCAGTCAGATAATCCAGTTTTGAGGAAACTTCCTCCCATTTAAATTTTATCATAGACTGTACATGGCTGAAGACGTTTCTGTGTTGTGCTAAAGGTCAGAGAAATTAGAAATCAGATAAAAAGAGAACTTATTGCATACAATCAGAAGGCGACTTAAAATAAAACAAAACAAAAATCTTTCTGTGAAGCTGCAAAGATTCAGCAGATGTTCAAAGAATGTTTGGAAGTGAGCTGCTTTGAAAAGCTGTCAGAGGCTCCTCAGTTTGAGGCTTGAGAGTGGATCTGAAGGTTATTTTTCTTTTGGTCAGAGAAAAGGCCAGAGGTGAATGTTAAGACTAAAAGTGTCTGCTAGTTCTCTTCTTTGACTTCTACAAAAAGTGATGAATGACTCCTTGTATGTCTGACTTATTAAATAATCATACATTTGATGTAGGATTTGATTTTTATTGTATACTTTTCCTTTTTAAAGCATGAGATTGCTCAAATTATCTCAGATATCCATCGGAAAACACCCTCTTCCTTTTTTCTCTTATTTTTCTTAACTTTTTTTTTTTTGTCTTGCTTTGTTTTTTGAGACAGTGTTGCTCTATAGCCCCAGCTGGCCTTGAACTCCCTATGTAGACCAGGTTGACCTTGATTTTATGGATATCCATCTGCCTCTATTTAGCTTTTTATTTAGAGATAATTGAGATTCACGTGCAGTTATAAAAAATAATACAGAATGGTCCTGGATAACCATCACCAATATTGTTATAACTAGAGTATATCACAACTGGAAAATTTACATTGACTATATTCCATTATTTAGGTTTCTTTAGTTTTGCATGCATTCATTTGAGTACATTTCTGAGTATTACTTTAGTTATATGTAATTCAGTCTTATCACGTGTATTTATGTGACCATCATTAGGGTAAAGATACAGAACGGCGTCCTCACCACAAGGATCTCTTAGGTTGCTTCTATGTGTCCCTTCATTCCTCTCATGTATCCTTACCTCTGAATTGATGTATTGCGTTGCTCAATTCCATCATATAAGTAGATGAATGCACAACAGGTTGTTTAACCATTCAACCATTTCAGGATATCTTTATTGTTTCTAGATTTTGTGTACTGCGAATAACAGTGCTGCAAATTATTTTGCATGTTTTTATGTAAACATAAATTTACCTTCCCTTGGGTAAGTGCTCGAGGGGGAGGAGTAAAACTACTGGGCTGTACTGTAACTGTATGCTTTATTTATTTATTTATTTGAAAACAAAACTGTTAAGTAGTTTTCTAGTGTGACTACCCATTTGCTTCCACACAAGCAGTGCATGAGTCATTTACTTTCTTTATGTTTTTGTTGGCATTTGGTATGGTCACTGTCCACCCCCAACTCCATTCTGAGAAGAATATAGTGATAGCTACTTGTGGTTCCACTCACATTTCTTTCATAGCTCATCAGTGAAAACATTTCCTATGTGCTTATTTGTGTGTATGTGTGTATCATGTTCAGTTCAGTGACATGTCTGTTTATGTCAGTTTTCTAACTGTGTTATTGCTTCTCTACTATTAAGTGTTGAGAGTTTTTCATTTATTCTTGAAACTAGTCTGTTACCAGATGCAGTATCTATTATCTATCTGTCTATCTATCTATCTATCTATCTATCTATCTATCTATCTATCTGTCTGTCTGTCTGTCT
>NW_008339767.1:2612496-2650754 GCF_000622305.1 Nannospalax galili | reverse complement strand
ATCTATCTATCATCTATCTATCTATCAATCATCTATCAATCATCTATCTATTATCTATCTATCATCTAATCTATCTGGACATTGATTTTTATACTTATATTGTATCCTGTGATCTTAACTGGTTCTTATGTTCTATAAGTTTTGGAATCTGTGAAATTTTCTAAATAGACTTATGTCATTTGAAAATAGGGAGAGTTTTATCTCTTCCTCTTGAATCAGTATGCACTTCTTTTTTTTTTTTTTTGCCTTATTTCAGTGGTTAGAGCTCTGAGTACTATGATGACTATTAGTGGCCTTTGAATCTTTGCCTAATCTCTATCTTAGGGTAAGGTATTCTGATTTTTTTGCCTAAGAGCAATAGCTGTGGTCTTTTAAAAATGACTTTAAGAGCAGGTTTAGCTGCACAGAAAGATTAAGTGGAAAATACTTTACTTTCCTATAGAGCATCTTTCCCTAGAGCAACTCCTTTCAAAGTGGCATCCTTGTTGCAAACTGATGAATGTAATTTGACATTTTACAGATACCTTTTATAAAATTTATTTGGTTCTTGTTTATTATTAACTTGCTGAGAGGTTTAATCATGCATGAACATTAATCTTTATTAAATGCCTTTTCTGCATCAATTGATGAGACCGTATTCTTTAGCTTACCAATTCTTTCTCTTCAGCCCATAATCTGGAAATTTATGATGATGAAGTTTACCATGAAATAGGGAGAGTTAAAGTAAAAAGTCGGGTCAATCATGGAATATTTGGAGAAAATAAAGTTCAAAGGAATGGGTTAATAATAGTACAGCAGTTATTTACTGTGTATTAAAGCACTGTGGCAGGCAGTAAAATCAAACATGAATTATTAATAAATAATGGCATAGAAAAACATACATGTTCAGTTGAGTTCTGAAGCAAAGAAGAAAATGTCACTATGAAGATACAAAAGCCACTGATTTTTAGGTCTCACTGTCCTTTAAGTGTTTTTAATCAATAATTCTTCACCAATTTCACCAGGACCCACACTGTGCTCACTTCACTTCGTTTTCCTTGCCTTTTATCCTCCACTTGCTTACATTTTTATTTTCTTATCTATCAAATTTTGACTCCGTTCATTTTTTTTTTAAATTGTTTTCTTGAATTTTTGTGCATTTCATGTAGAACATCTCAATCAATCTTAATCATATTTATACTCCCGACCCCACTGGCACCCTCCCATAGCCCCCCCCCACTGGAATTCATACATTCTGTCATTTGTGTTAAGGCCTATTATGTCAAGTTAGTGTCCTCAGATGTTTCTCTGTGAAAGTTCATCTACTGAGGTCTAGTCAGCCTACCCAGAGTCCCTCCCTTTAGGAAGATCAGCTTCTCCTCACCCAGCAGTAATCAATTGCCAATATTTCTTCAGCTGAGATTGGGGTCAGCTGTCCATTTTCCCTGTTCTATGCTGGGTTTTGTCTGCTTGAGTTCATTCTATAATCGATCCCTTGCAAAAATCCTGTTTCTCCTTTGCCTGACTTTTCCAGTGTTGTAATTACTTCTATCCTATTAAATCCAACTCTAATCACACCAAGCCTTCACTGATATGGCAGAAGTGGTTTCAGAAAAAAAGCATTAATTCTGGCCACTAATGTTGCATGGGTACCTAGGCTTAATAATCTTGAGGTCCAACCTCCCATTGTCTACTTATTCATCTCATTATATTACTGTGTCATACCTTCTTACTTTTTCCTCAAGTTTTCAAAAAATTTTCCTCATTTTCACTCAGTTGATGATCTTTCTCTTTATATTATTGAGAAAGTATAAACAATTGGAAAAGAATGTTAAAAACACCCACTGAGTTCTGTCTTGACCCTGTTCCTAGTGGTTCCTACAGATAAATTGCCTGTCTTCAGACCCAAGGCTCACCCTTTCGTTTCAGTGCCTAGCCCCTCACATCCATTCTAGGTTGTGGCATTACCAATGCATGAGTCTTGTGGCACAGAACACACACACATGCAACACATGTTATAGAAATCGAGTTTATTTCTTACAGATAAGCAATGAGGAACAAAAGATGCCTACGATTCAACATTAGCCAACCAAGGCTCAGGAAAATTACATGGGGCTGATGAAATCAAAATTACATGTGTCTTACTTGCACTACAGTTGAAGGATCCTGGAAGGCAGCTTGGTCTGGGTTATGAACCTAAGGACAGTGTTTCTAAATGGGTGGCACTCTGAAGGCCATCCTGCTGCTAGTTAATGCATTCTAGACATGATAGGGAAGTTACACCTATGGAATCTCTGTGGTATGTTAGTCTAACAAGATCTATATAATGAGAAAACCAGTTGACATGCCAATGTAATGGGTGAAATTTTATAGGGTCCTGCCTCAAGATGAAGAGCTACAGGCAATCAATGGATGCTGAAGGAGGGAGAATAAGTCTCCTTTAGGGACTAGATTATCTAATCACAAGTGGGAAGCCCTAATCACATGTACACATGAGCACCACTAAATGGACCCAGTGCATTATAGCTATATGTATATTTACAAATGTATGTTGTATAGGTAACAATAATAATCAAAGAACAGGGCAAGAAATTGCAAAGGAGTGGAGGGGACATGGGAAGAGCTGGAGGGGAAATGGGAGGGGTGGAAATAATGCAAATACCATATTCACATATGAAATTCTCAAATAATAAAAAATTATATTAAAGAAAGAGCCACAGTCAAGAAAAGCATGAACAATGAGCACAAGGTCACATAGAGAAATCCCCCATGATGAATGGCATCAACCTTGAGATTTCTTTCACACCCCCTGTATAATCCTTCAGCAAAATCAGGTCACTTCTCATCACTCCTTTGGCTACCACCTTACCCAAAAATGCCTTGTATGGATTACTTCAATTACTTCAAAGCAATTCTTTAAAAAAAAAACTTGTGTGCGTGTGTGTGTGTGTGTGGGGGCTTATGTACCATGGCACGTGTGTTGAAGTCAGAGGACAATTTTCTGGGGTTAGCTCTTCCCTTCCATCATGTGGGTCCCAGGAATCAAAAATCAGGCCATCTGCTTGGTGGCAGATGCCTTTATCTGCTGAGCCATCTCACCTCAAAATTTTTCTTTCTCTGCCTTATCTTTTAGTGAATTCTCGTCAAAATCACCAGAAGGACTCCTCTGAAACTCACAATGCATTATGCTCTTCCTCAGCTCAAAATGTTCCAAAGGCTTTCTATCACTCTGAATAAAAAACAAAGTTTCTATAATGCCCTATAGAGAGGCTTACCATCATTATAACTACCCCCAAACTTATTTTTCTCATTTTTCCTCTCTTACCCTAGTTTACCTTAACTTACTCTGCTCTAGCCACACAGGTGGGTTGTATTTCTAGGTCTCAGACACCATACATGTGCTTGTCACAGGTATATTGTCCTCTTCTATCCCCCTCAGGTAGCCACATATATCATTTTATACAAATCTTTGTTCAAATGTAACTTGTTACCCAATGTGCTGGATAGCTTCAGTTGTCAGCTTGACACACCTGAAAAAGGGACCCTCAATTGGAGAATTATCTCTCTGATTGGCCTATGGGATATCTATGAGGCATTTTCTTGATTGTTGAGTGATGACAGAGGGCCCATCCTGCTGTGTGTGGTGCCACCTCTGAGCAGGTGGTGCTGGGTGGTATAAGAAAATGGGCTGAGCACAAGCCAGGAAACAAGCCAGTAACCAGCATTCCTTCAATGTCTGTGCTTTTTTTCTGCCTTGAGCTTCGGCCCCGGCTCTGCTTCATGTTGAACTGTGGTTGGAATGTTTAAGTCAGATAAACCTTTTCCTCCCCAAGTCGGTTTTGGTCAGAGTGTTTTATCAGAGCAATAAAATTAACTAGGACACCCAACTATTATATTTAATATTGTAACCCATTTCTGGGTTCAGTACTAACTTCCTTTGCTTTTCTCTATTTTATTTTAATCCATTACATTTTTAAATCTTTATTCATCTCATTTGAAGTTTTTATAAATTGAAATTTTGTGTATTTAATACAAAACATCTTAATCATTTTTTACTCCCTCCCCCATCTGCACCCTCCTATAGCCCCCCTGCCAGATTTCATGCATTCTGTCATTTTTGTTAAGGCCTATTGAGGCAAGTTAGTGTATCCAGACATCCCTCAGGGCATGTTCATCCCCTGAGGTCTAGTCAGCCTATCTAGAGACACTCCCTTAGAGAAGATCATCTCTTCCTCACTCAGCAGTAATCAGCTGCCAATAGTTCTTTGGCTAAGATTGGGACCTGTTGCCCATTTCCCATTTCCCCATTTCTATGCTGGGTTTTTGACTGCTTGAGTGTGCAGGGGTCTTGTGCATTCTGATACCATTGCCTTAGGCTCATATGAGCAAAGTCCCAGAAGCTTGTAAAACTCTTTTTCCATATGGTCACACACCACCTCCCCTGGCTCTTGCAATCTCTCCCCCACTTCCACAATGGCCCTTGAGTCCTGGGTGGGTGGAGTTTAATATAGAAGTCCTGTCCAAGGCCCCACACTCGTATTTGCTACCCTTTGGCTATTTGTAGCCTTTTGTGTTCATGTCATTCTGTTGTATGAGGGAGCTTCACTGATGAGAATTGAGAGATACATTAATATTCTCTCTACTCCTTGTTCCACGGTGTTCTGTAAGCCTTAGGTATAGAGGTACCATTTTAGATGTGTCACTTAGGGTTGGGCATTTTGCAGACACTCTGTGTATGACCAGTTGTGGAACTCTATAATAGTCTCTGTCTGTTGCAAAAGAAGCTTCTTTGATGAGTAGTGACTGGCATACTTTACTGTAAATATAAGGTTCCAAATTTAGCATATAGTAAGAAATTACATTTGTATAGGGATGTGACAGCTTTTGGGAGAAGACATTCTTTGGACACAGGACTTGGAGCAATGGAGCTGGAATGACTTGGAAGCCACCTCCCTGAAGGCTGTTGCTCCTTGGAGGGCACTATGCAAGCTGATAAGGGAGAACATCAATCGATGGTCCAACCCCAACCTTAAGTCCTAATAACCATGACAGTGACCAGCACAGCAAACTACATTGAGGCAGTAGTGGCACTTTTATCTTGCAGGTAATCAACAGCTTCCTAATTGGACTTAAAGCCCATTCAACGGGAGTAAACTCTTGTGTGGTACTGTAAATGTAGCCAAATACATATGGCTGGAGAGGCCATAGATTTCAATCCATTTTTGTTAATTCTTCTATTTGATTATAAGTCCCATGAGATCAGGAATGTTTTGTTCACTATGCCAAGAGAAATATCTTGCACCTAGTTGTTGCTTAATAGTTGATCAAAAAAATTTGAGTAAATACATAAAGAGCAGGAATGACAACCTTGGGACAAGTTTTGGGAAAGAAAGCTTCTATTCTAATACTTGCATTTATACACATGCTGCAAAGAAATTCATGTAAATTGGGGAACATATCTCAGCTCCTTTCTTTGGTACATAGAACATTTAAGGAAAAACTATAGTCTATTGAAGGACACAGGTAAAATCCTGGGCCAGAACACTTGGTTCCTGATCAGCACAGAGATATAACTTACTGAGAACAGCGTCACTGTTTAGCTCCGTTAGCCATGAATAGTTTCTCTCATACCAGCTGTGCTTGAATAGTCGCCATGTGAAATGACCAATAACTCTGGAGTGCAGGTCAGGCTGTAGCAGTTCTTGAGAGTGGCAGTCTTAAAGGAAATGAAGATATTGACAATGGTTTTTTTTAGAAGTCACAAACAGCATGTCTAGTTATTCTGCTTTTTAAACATCATCTTTGTTATCATCATCATTGTCCTTGTCATGATCACTATCACTGGAGTAATTATTAGGGGAAAGTAAAGACTATTAGTAATGTATTTATCAAGTTTCAAAGAGGCGAAAGAAGTAAAATATCTCCAGATACAAGTGGGGGTCATTATTTCTCAGATGTTTCTAACAGGTTAGTTGCTTAGGATCTTAGACAGTCATTTGGTTGTTGTTGCCATCTTGTGTGACACTATTCCTGAGGAGATGTTGTTGCTGAAATTTCTTCTAGGGGAGGATTATAAACAGCATCCATGCCTTCATCCCCTGGTCCCAATGACAAACTAACGTATGGTTTTCATCCATGCCTTCATCCCCTGGTCTCAATGACAAATTCAGGTTTTGCCAAACTGCAGTCTAGGAAACCAGTGAGTTTATATGGCTCACTTACAGAGCAATGAGTGAGGGTTTACTTACAGGAATGTGGGTATTCCACCAGTAAGGCCTCATTAGAAAGTCTCCATCCATGAATGGTGGCTGTCCTACAGCCACATAAAATGGCATGGATGGTGGCTCTCCTACAGCCACACAAAATGGCAAGAGACCCTCCCTAGGCTTCCCCAGTCTATATCCTCTTAGCCTCCCCCAGGTCACGTGAAAAATAGGGCCAAATGGTTGGTTGGGAGGTGTGGCTAGACTCCTGGGTGCAGGCGCTGTGACTCTCCCTTCTTTCTTGAAGTGTTTGACAGTTAACAAGCTCAGCTGTGACTGTCTTAGGCAAGCAGGTGCAACTGAGCTTGGGAAGATGGCATTTATCTGTCATTTATCTGTCTATTGGAGGACAGTCTTATACAACAAATGTGAACAAATATCTTCTCACCCTAGATAGGGAACAACAACAGACTAAAGTAAGGATACCACCAATATCCAACTTGGTGAACCAATCAATTTTATTTGGGTTACTTACAAGAGTGTGGATGAGGGATTACTTGCAGGAGAAGTGACTTAGAGACAGCTGCATAATTAAAGCCCACCCCAACATGGGTGATAGCTTACAAAAGTAGGAAATCTGGAGTTAACCACACACAACATGTAGGCAGCTCGAAAATTGGAGTGTCTTTTCCAGATAATTCACTTGGTCTGAGCTTCTTCCAAGCAGCTCAGTTTGTCTGAAAGTGTCTCTTAGCAGTCCTTAGGGCTTATGTATGCTTGGAGAGGGAGCAATCTAGTTAATCAGGTCAGTTTCAGAGACTTTCTGTTTACCTCTCTTTAGAACATGGTGTTGTTTACCTCCCTTTTAACATCCTGCATTCTTAACAAATTTCTCTCCACGATGGAATGTCTTACCTTGGAAGAAAAAGCTGCACAACACTTTCACCTCACTTGTCATTACTCAAGAAAGGTGGCTATTTTAATTGTAGTGAAGGTAATTTGAATTTAGATCTTAAGTTTCTTCTCTTTTAACAATTTCTCACATTCTTGACAAGTGCTGTTTAGAGTGGCAGACTGTTTCATAGTTCCGACTTAGTGTAGAAGATGGTTTAGAAAATAGAAAAGTTTTTAAAGTGAGATGCTTACATCCTGATTTTCTTTCTTTTCATGTTTTAAATGAAGAATTTAAATACTTGAGATTCGTGGGAGAAGAACAACTGCTGGACATCCATTAGTACCTAATTAGTTTCAAGAGTAGTTTTACATTTCTAGTCCAGAGAAGAATGGAGAAAACAATGATAAAGCAGATGGGACCAGAGAGACTGCTGATGGATGATGAGGGTGAAGGAGAGTGAGCAGGTATTTATTAGTTTCCTCTCTGTCTCATCACATGCTTCTTGAATTATTTGTCATGTGGATGAACAGAGTGAGGAAAGATATTTTATGTTTAAAACAAATTTTCTGGGCTGGAGAGATGGCTCAGTGGTTAAGAGCACTGATTGCTCTTGCAGAGGACACAGGTTTGATTCCCAGTACTCATATGATGACTAAGAACTGACCTTAACTCCAGTTCCAGGGGAATTCGATGCCTCGTCTGACCTCTATGGCACTGCAGGACATGGGTGCACCCACATGCATGCAGACAATACACTGGTACACATAAAAACAAACAAACAAACAAAAAAACAAACAAACAAGCAAACACATTTTCCAGTAGGGTAGATGCTGCTTCTGGAAAAAAAAAAAAAAAAAAAAAAAAACTAGAAGAAAGGGAGAAAGAAAAGAAAATGGAAATCAAAAGACAAAAATACTTGTAGTATGTAATCCCAAGGTATCCTTTGTTCTGCTTAAAATGGGTACATGGCTTTAGTAGGAATCACCCAGAACAAAGAAAAAGAACTGTGGCATGGTCTGTGCCTGAGTGCTCATACAGTTCCAACTGTCATGACCTTGTAGTAGGGAGCACCGAGTCAGGATATGCATGATACCATATATGGGAAACAAACTAAATTGTAAAGGGAAATGAACAGATGATATAAAAGGCTGGATCTTTTGGGAATGAACCCAAGAAGCCAGGTGCTAGCATAATGCTTCCCAGGGTAAAGAAACACCTTGGTGTCTGGCCTTTGTTCATAGTACCTGCAACAGGGCTATATGTAGAAAAGGGTGACTAGGCAACCTGATGCCTGTAGGACATCATGAGAAAAAATTCTAACCCCCCCATCCAATAGCATGTGTTTTTTAAAAACATAGTTGATTGACATCACATGATTAGTTCATCTTCTTTTCTTCTCTGTTGACACTGTAATTCTTAAGTTCAACTAATGTTCCCTTTCCTGCTAGTTTAACCTTAGATGTGTACCTTGGGAGCTTTAACAAGTAACAATAAACATGTAATCGGTATTTTTTCAATGCTTTGTTTTCAAATCATTTCAAACTTACAGAAAAATTGTATGAGTAGAATGGTGGACTGATGGATACCTGTCTCCCACAGACATAATTCAAGTTTCTCCAGCTGTTCTAATGATGCCCTTACTGCTGCCTTTGGTGCTCTTACCAGGGCGGCTGAGCTTACCAGGGACTCTGAAGAACTGAGGTGGGCAGAGCCTGGTTCGGAAACAAAGGACTGCTGGTATTGTGTCCCTTGGCCCTGGAGGTGGCTGTTCCGTAGTAACACTGTGTAGTCTG
This sequence comes from Nannospalax galili, assembly GCF_000622305.1. Lineage (NCBI taxonomy): Eukaryota > Metazoa > Chordata > Mammalia > Rodentia > Spalacidae > Nannospalax > Nannospalax galili. The sequence continues at coordinate 2,641,884 of NW_008339767.1, read as the reverse complement.
GGGAAGCCAACCCACTACTTGTGCTCTGTATTCATTCTATAACTTCATCAAAAAAAAAAAAAGCCAACTTAGCATCACACTTTGTGCGTAGTCGTCATGTCTTCCCCTTTTCCTTTACTCTGGAAGAGATATCAAGCTTTACTTTACATGACCTTGATGTTTTGGAAAGCAATTTATTTCATTGAAATTTCCTAAGTTTTTGTTATGTGATGTTTCCTCTTGGTTGTAAACCAGGTTATGAATTTTTGGCTTGATACTGGAGAAGGGACGTTGAGCTTTCACCCCCTTCTATTGAGTGGAGTGTGATCCTGATCTGTTTATCAATCCCCTTCTACTCAGTGGAGTGTGATACTGATTGGTCTTCACTGAGTAGTGTTGACTAGTAGTGTTAGCTTTGGTTTCTTGATTCAGATGCTATCTATTAGGTATCTCCATTATGAATTTACTTTTTCTTTTTTTAGTAATTAATACAAATATTTGTAGGCTAATTTGAAAATATAATCTAATTTCCATCATTCATTCACATGGTAGTTTTAGAAATCATGGATGTCCTACTTGAATTTGTTTTGTATTTATTGTCATTTAAGAACAAGCTTTCTTTTCTTTATGTTTATCTATTTATTTATTACCATGCGGATTCATAATTCCTGTTTTATTCAGTTGTTTAAAAGCCAATATTCTCATTAGTTATTATTACTATTATTATTATTTCTGTTTTGTGTGTATGTGCAGATGTGTGCACGTTTGTGTGTGTGTGCAGTTGCATGTACACATGTGTATGCATATGTGTGGTGGTCAGAAGGCAACCTCAGGTGTTGTTTCTCTTCAGGCACCATCCACCAGTGTTTTGAGGCAGTTTTTTACTAAGACGTGGAGCTCACGGATTAGATTAGACTGGTTGACCAGGAAACCCCAGGGATCCTCCTGTTTCTGTCTTGCCAGCACTGAGATTACAAGCACACTTCACTGGTGACATTTGGATTTTTGCATGGATTCTGGAGACTGTTTAGATCTTTATGCTGTGTGCCAAGCACTTTACTGACTAAGCCATCTCCCTAATCCCTCATTACTTATTGTGATGCTCAAATTGTTCCAGGTTTGATAAGTAGGAGGTCCTTCAAGCTACCTCCTGTGTACTCTGTCATGTACCCATTAGTTTTGAGAACTTTCTTACTTTTCATCAGATGAATATATTCAAAGCTAGTTTTATCTTTTCCCTGTGCAGATTTGGAATCTCTGATGGGCTCTGGTTTCTTCTATTCTGGAGACATACTTAGAAACCAAGACTCAGGAAGGACAATAAGTTTGCTCATTGCTACTTAAGTACTGCTATTGCTAGGTTTTGTGTGTGTGTGTGTGTGTGTGTGTGTGTGTGTGTGTGTGCTCACCCACTTAAATCTGTATCTTCATGTCATATGTATGTATACATATACAAACACACAGGCACAAACATGCTGTTCAGCTTATAATGGGGTTATTACCTGATAACCTCAGTGAAAGTCGAGAATAAGTTGAAAATGCATTTAATACATCTAGCCTACCAAACATCATCCTTACCAACATGGTCCTCTATAGGATGTCAGTTGTTTTCCTATTTTCCCTTGTGATTATGTGGCTGACTGGGAACTGTGAAGCTGCTGCTGCTGCCCAGGATCACAAGAGTACATTGTATTGAATATCACTAGTCTGGGAAAAGATCAAGATTAGAAAAATGATTTCTACTCAATGTGTATTGCTTTTGTATCATTGTAAAGTTGAAAGACCATTTGTTTAATCATTTAAGTGTGTGGGTGGACAGCTATCATATATTTATCTATCTTCTATCAATCCTATTTACTTATCTATCATCTATCTCTTTTTTGAAAAATATGTTATTTGTTATTTTAATTTTATGTGTATGGGCCTGCATGTGTGTAGGTGCGCCTGTGTTGTGAAATATCCATGGAAGTCAGAAGAAGGTGTTGGATCCCTTGGAACTGAAGTCATAGATAGTTGTTAGCTACCATGTGGGTGTTGGGACTGAACCCAGGTCCTCTGCAAAAACAGCCAATGCTCTTAATCACTGAGCCATCTCTCCAGCTCCTCATCTATTTCTTTATCAACCTATCATCTACCTATCAATCATCAGCATCACCTACCTATTTTCTCTTTCTTTCTTCCTTCCTTTCTTTCTTCTTTCTTTCTTTCATCTATCTATCTAGCATCTATCTATCATCTGTCTACCTACCTACCCTCCTGTCTATTAATCATATATCTGTCAATCCATTCTTCCAATTCCAACTTAGTATTATACCTCTATCTGTATATATGCATTGTTATGTAGAAAGGAACCCACAACACCATGATTGACTGCATTTTGTGAGCATGTTAGAGTATTTTTAGGGTAAATTTGGCCATATGTGCTGTTGCTTTTACATGCACATATCAGAATCCAACCTTTCTGTTAAGTGTGCTCCAAGGCATGGTCAAAATGGTCTCAATATCTAGTTAAATCTCCCTCTAGCAGAACACATTATTTTTGGCTTCCAGAATTGAAACAGAAAGGATTAGATAATGATTCTACAATTTACTTGCCTAGTCAAGGAAAATTATATTTTTTGTTAGTTTGTAACCTTTTAAAATTCAGATAAATATTTTCAATTAATATTGTGGTGCTAAGTTTTTGGCTAGAGCCTGGAAGGGTACAGTCTGGTTCTGAACAAATTCCAAAAGAATGGTCCTTTGGCAACTTGTAGGGCTTAGCCAAAGAACACCCTGACCAGGCATAAGACCTAAAGAGTGCTAGGCAGGGAGATGACATAGGCCTTAGACGGGAGAAGGGTAAGCCAATCACAAAATTATTGATTTTTTAACTTAGTACATACTTGTGAAGGACTCAATCAATATAGCCATTCCTTTGTATCAATGAGGATCATTTCCCATCCTTGGATCCATGGTGCACACTGTATGTATGTACTTCAGTCCAAGGATGCTCAAACCCCCTCCTTTTAATATATATATATATATTCTTAAATTTTTATGTTTTTCATACCATACCTCTCAATCATATTTAAACTCCCTCCTTTATCTGCACCCTCAGTAGTCCCCTCACTGATTTTCATGCCTTCTGTCGTATATGTAAGACCTATTCAGTCAAGTTTGTGTCCCTAGATATCCCTCAGTGTGAGTTCATCCACTGGAGCCTGGTAAGTCTATCTAGTGTTGCTCCCTTAAAGAAGATCAACTCTCCCTCACCTAGCAGTGATCAATAGTTCCTTGGTTAAGGTTGAGGCTTCCTTCCTACTTCCCCAGTTCTATGCTGGGTTTTTATCTGATTGAATTTGCATGGTTCTTATGTATGCTGTCACCATTACTGTAAGTTCATTTGCACAATCCCTTTACATAAAATGGTGTAGCATTTGCATATAACCTATGAATATCCTTCTGTATGTTTGAAATCATCTCTAGATTACTTATAATACGTAATAGGTAAACAGTTGCTAATATTGTATTGTTAAGGGAATAATGACAGAAAAAAGCCTGTATACATTTAGTATGGATGCATTTTGTTTTGAAAATTTTTGGACCACAGAGGCTGAATTTGCCAAGAATGGCCCCTGCATACAGGGGACTGAGTATATCACATGAACCTACTTGTTTTGTGGGTGCCTAAAGCATAATGTATGCTTCTCTTCCAAAGATGCTGTTATTGTAGGGAAAAGAGTCTTGCCAACAGTTAGTTTAGGTTTTCTCACTATAGGGGCTAGAGAGATGGCTCTGTGGTTAAGAGAACTGGCTGCTCTTGCAGATGACCCAGGTTGGATTCTCAGCACCCACATGGCAGCTAATACTGTCTGTAGCTCCAGTTCCAGGGAATCCAACTCCCTCTTCTGACCTCTGTGGGCATTGCATGACATGGGTGCACTTACATACATGTAAGCAAAACACTCATACACATAAAATAAAATTAACAAATAAAATATTAAAAAATCCTCACTGCAGATTTTAGATTTATCTATTTTGATAGCTAGAACTAAATTATGTTCTATAAGGCTGGCTTATCACTATTTATACTGTTGGAAGGCAATTTCTAAACACTATTTTAAAACCTTTTTCATAGTATTGTATGTATATGAAAGGCACAATTTAAGAAAGCTGCAGATAAGAACTAGATTTAGGGTATTTACCATCATTCTTCTTTCCTCTATTTGAGTTGCTAAAATAATGGTCACAGAAGTGGGTTCCAATTCTCTGAGAAAAATCCAAAGTGGTTACTGGTTAGATTTTCCTGGATATTGATGGTATACCACTGGACTCCAAAGGACACAGAAAATAGATTCAGTTAAAATTATTAACTTGTTGCCCTATTTAGTGTTCATTAATAATAAGATTCTGGAATTTCTATTTTGTGAGGATCACAGTTCTTCAGTATCATGGAAGATCGTCTGAACATCACACAATCAAGTGATCATTTCATAACAAGCTTGTCTGCAGAACACCTGGCTAGCAGAAAGCTACTTTTTTTTTTTTTTTTTGTCTTTTTGAGACAAGGTCTCCCTGTAGCTGCAGCTGGCCTGGATTCGCTAATGGAGACCAAGCTGGCCTCGAACTCACAGAGATCTGCCTCTTCTGCCTCCCGGGTGCTGGGATTAAAGGCGTGCGCCACCACACCGGCTTACTTTGAGAATTTTTAAGAAATGATCAATTACTCTAAAGAGGTTACAAAGAGAAAAGCAATAAAACCTGTAACGTTTACATTCTGTAGAATATTGGCTTTTGGGATTCAGCGGTTTTCCTTTATATTTAGATACTTGCTTATTCTTGAGCTCTCTCCTAGAACTACTTCACGGGCCTTCTTTGCTGTTGTCCTACTTTCTGTTCTATACAGTTTTTGCTCATCAGGTGTTAGAAAAACAAGTAAATCCTCATGACGATCTATATGCTGCATTTGAAAATAATTCCCTGGGCAAGAGCTGTAGACTGATGCATGAGAAGTATTTGAATAATACAGAGTAGTTTTCTTTTTCAGACCCAACAACTTGTGTTTTGAAAATCTCTAAGTGTCTTTGCATGGTATGTTTTTTTCAAGTTTTCATTTCACTTAGGCCTGTATTGTATCTCTTTAAAAAAACAAAACAAAACAAAACAACAACAACAACAAAAACACCCCTGGAGAACACTTTGCTTTTGGAAAACTTCAATGAAGTCAGTTCACCACAGGATACCCAGGCTTGATCTTTCTTGGAAGCTTGGGGACAGATAAGATGTGGAGGGTCGGAGTGCTGAAGCCCTCCTCACAGGTGGGCAAAGTAGGCAGAGACTGATGAAAAGGGACTGAAGTCCAAACCACAATTCATTCTCCTGCTTTAATGTAATTTCATTCAACTAGCTAATACATACAAGGTGTTCCGGCAGCATTGACATTTTGAGCCTTAGGCAATCAGATCTGAGGCTCAGTCTGTTCAATTCATAATGTGGATTATATTTTATAATATTGCTAAGACTTGATTATTTGCACATTCTGGAAGGTATAGCTCCTGCTCTGAACATTCAAAAGAGAATTGTTACAGAACATTGAACATTAAACAGAGAGCTACTATAGGTAAATCTCATAGAAATAAAGAAATGATCCTATAATTGCAGCATTAGGATTATATATTTGGATTATTATCATAGCAACAGTTTAATATGACCATCTTGGCAAGCACTGAAGATGAAAGAGTGGTGCAAGGAGCTACTTCCTCATTTTATTATACTTCAGGGTAGTATAGCGACTAATAGAGTTCTTATTCCATCTGTAGGAAGCACACAGACCTCTTCCTCTCATCTGCCTGTATCTGCATCTTCATAGATAGAAACTGATAAAGACGCATACATCCTCAAATAAAACGATTGCAAAGAGTGTTTGCAGACATTAATGTTAACACGTGGACACACACTGACTTAAAATACATCATTTACTTTAAATTGCTTTGATTTTCTGTCTAGAAGACAGAAGAGAATGTTGATAGCTATCACTAAGTTTACCTAGTTAGTTTACCTAGTTGAAGGCTAGTACTTCTAAAATTGAATCAATATTCATGACTTCCCAACACTGGAAGATTAAAGGAATAAATGATCCTTCGAAAATGAAAATGAAATTCTCAGAAATGTCAAGAAAATATTTGATGCAGTCTCATTTTAAGAGGAACTGAAAGGAGATCATATAAGCCTTTTGACGTCAAAGGAAAAAGCTGTTGGTATCTAATGTAACCCAATTAATTTGGATCTGCTTAATTTTGAGTCTGTAATGCAGTAAAGACATAGTATGTTTTGCTTCTTGGAATTTATTTAAAAAGACCTCATATATAATAAGAAAGTAATAAAAATAAGAAGAGAACAAAATTCATTACTGGAGTCAGCAGTGTGTTAGAAGAGGTGTTACTTATTTGTGTTCACCGTCACTGCTGTAGCTCCAACTGTGCAGGTGACCAAGGAGTTTTCTGGAAGAGACTATACAGAAATTCCTATAGTTTAAACTGAAGGAAGACATGCTTTTACTTTTAAGCTGAAATTTAATAGAGGGGGGAAAATGAGCAACACTTTTTTATGGTCCTCAGGCAAGAGCGTGCCCTTCACTGGTGAATTGTTTAGGTGAAACACCAAGTAAAAGGACATGCTCTATGATAGCCATGCTATGGTTAAACGGAGAATGAGAGTGGAACTGTTGCCATTCCAAGACATCTTTTAATTCAAATCCACAGGAAACAAAATATGTCAGAATGTCAGGGGGAGATTCGAATTTCAAAGGATTTCAAGATTAACAATTAAAAAGCCTTTCCTGACTTGGAAATCATAATACATTACTTACACAAGACAAAGCACGAAACTCCTTCAAGTTAAAAATAACAGGGGGTTAAATTCCAAGGGTTTTGCAGCATTGCTGGGAGTACTGACTGTCCTGGTTCTATAATCAGATTTTAGCAAGTCTATACAAATATTTATTTTTAAATTGTTGTTCATGAGTCTCCAGCATAGATAATATATAGTTTATGACACTTAGGTTATAGGCTAAATCTGAAGTCTTATTGCCTTACCCAGGGAAAATTACTTTTTAAATAACACATGGTACAACCTTCAATTCAAAATAGGGCAGGAGGAGTTCAAATATTAACATTTACCCACTCACGGTGACCGGATTACATATGATTTCCACTTGTTCTGAAATGACTTTGTAAATGCAATTTCAAAAATTACTCCTACACACACACACACACACACACACACACACACACACACACACACACACTTAGTGATAAAAGCAATGTGTTCAAGTGGAACCATTCCTATTTGTCTGGCTAGATAGATCATTTTAGCACCCCTAATACATAGAGAATGTTAGGAACATATAACACATTCCCTGTGTCTCTCAATTAAAAAAGACATTTCAACACAATGTACTACCTTTCCCCCTTACTCTCTTTAGAGCTGCAGCATAATTTTAAAATAAACTGAGCAAGGTAACTCTGTGAAAATTCAATCTGATGCTGGAATTAAGCTGCATACAGACTCAATCAGATATGGAAGCTTTTTAAAAAACAGGATTAAGCAGCATTTCAAATCACCTAGAATCAATTCTCATGGGATACTGTTGTAGAAATGATGGTACTGAGTTAAGAAAAACATTTTTTCTTATGAAAGAAAAAAACCACAAGTCAGAGTCTGTCACTTATGTTATCCAAGATAAGTTTGGTGATTATCTTATAAATGAACATCGATTTTTGTGTATACTCCAATATTTCCAATCTTTGAGAAATTGTTCCAGTGTCCTGAATGGTCAATTGCAGAATTATGGCACATACCTTCGGTGAAACGGTTCTTCTTTTTTAAAAAAAGAAATTGCCTCACATCATTTGCCACACTCTTTTTAAATATCAACTTTAATATAGCAAAAGGGGGGGGAAGCCAAACAAAGCCTCAAACTCAAAACCCTATAGTAAATATTATGTTACTAGCTAACCCACAAGGTGGCACTAAAGAGAAAAGTGACAAAAATGAGGATCACAGAGAAGTTACACATTAAATCAATTCTATAGAGAATTAATCCCATTTGATATTGTGGTCATCCACATTTTAATATGGTAATAACTTTGAATGCCCATCTTCAGGGTCACTGTCTTCCCACAGACTGGAGCAGAAAGTTTCATCAGTCCAGGAATTGATCATTCTCAAAAAGCTAATTGTATTGATGCTGTTTGTGTACTTATTTTCTAGGGAAAATTTTAGTTCCTTTTCCCCCTAGATGGATTCTACAGTCATTGTTTGGTCAAAACTATGCTCATGTCTCTTTTTTTTTGGTCTTGTATAGTGCCTGATATTTATGTTCTTAGTATAAATGTTTAAAAAGACTCAACCTACTTAACCTAATAAAACTTATGTTCTATTTAGACTTTAATATTTATACAATTATAACACAAATAATGTTTTTGATTTACATATTTATGTATGTACTTATTTGTGTGTGTGCAGGATGTGGTGTGTGTGTGTGTGTGTGTGTGTGTGTGTGTGTGTGTGTGTGTCTGTGCATGGTTTGTGTATAGATGTGTATTGAAGTCAGAGGACATTTGTGGAGTCAATTCTCTTCTTCCACCTTCCAGGGGTCAAATTTAGGTCACCAGGCTTGTGTGTTCAGCTAAGCCTTTACCTGTTAAGCCATCTCACTGACCTTAAATATTGCATTTGAGCAAACAAGGAAAAGACATTCTAGTCAAAGTTCAGCTGTTTGAATTTCAAGAATAACTCCTAGATTTCAGGGGCATTTGCCCCCTAACTTTAAAGTGCCAAGAGAGCCCTTTTGAGCCTGTATGAGGGTGTGAAAGAGGTGCACTCAGAAAAGCCTGTAGAGAGAAAGAAAAGAAAGATATTGTCTTGGTATGTAATCCTGAAGTTAAAGAGGTATGAAGCATCCTTATAGTTATAATGCCATGGGATAGGAAAGGCTAGGCCTTTCTCTAGCTTATATCTCTGAATATAAGAGGAAGTGAAGGACCAGAAAAAGGTACTATTCTTCAGTGCGTGACTAAGAAAATGCGCAGACTTAAAACTGAAAGTACACATCACATGATGCATCTTTCTTCCTCAAAGTAGGAATCTAGTGCTTTGAAAACAGAGCAATATTAATTTTCATCAATATTATAAATCACTTATGTATATATGCACGTATATCTTTTGAATATTTAAAAAATATAAGGTATGTTTCTCATTTTGAAATGGCTGTACCTTTGACCAGAATACTGATTCATCAAACCTATGTATTATAGGCTGTATTCTGTTTAAAGTAGGAAATCACAATGTTAAATATTAGCTTCAAAAACTCAAATACAGATATATAGTTTCAATATTAGTAATAATTTCTTACATAATGGTAAAAAATTTGATCATTCTGTAACTTCTTTTTACCAATCTCTTTACAGTGATTACTTCCTACTCAGAGAATAATGCAATTACTTTGCTTAAAGAACAATAACGACAAACATTTGTATACCAAGCCAGGGTCTATCTGCAATAATAGAAGGCTTTAAGGAAATAAATAGTATGTTTTATTAAATGAAAAGAGGAATAAATGATTGGAAGAGATAAAAATGTGGATTAGAGGATGCAGGTAGATAAAATAAACAGGGCATTTTATATCTATATGCAACCTTACATTATTACCTATCGAAGTGTGCCCTTGAAACGGATACTCTTAACAGTTTGATAGAGGCAAGACACCATATAAACCACGTGATTCTGAGCTGGAAAATGAACCCGAATTAAATATTTATATATACATATTTTTGATGTGTTCAAGTGTAAAGGTTTCTAAGATACAAACTACTTGCTCTGTAGTATGAAAACAAACTCTAGTTTCAACTATTAATTCTCAATCCAGGATAAATAATACTGTTCTTTGTTCATTAATTCAAAAAACCATTCCTTTTCTTAGTGTCACTATGTTATAATCTATCAATTTTGTTTCATTTGATAAATATCCCCATAGCATATATTATAAGCAGGAACCACTTGCTCTGGTGGAAGGAGAGACTGGAGTTGACTGGTTCAGTCCTAATGTCCCTACTCTTGGGCCTGGCACTGACCTCATAATTTATGTAGCAAATATCAGTTACACAAGTGAATGGTTTACATTTGGCTTACCTTTCAGGAAACATAATCTTTATTTCAAGTGGTGGAGTAACTGTTTGGTTTTGAATTCCAACTCTGCCATCTAATAATTAAATGACTCTGGTCCCAGATGTTTTGACTATCTAAGCCTTAGCTTCCTTATTTTCCAAATGAGAAAAGTAATGGCATTGGCTATTTTTATGGTTACATAAACCACTTAAACTAGTACCTGGCACCAGGTAAGTCCTCAAAGGATGTTGGCAACTATTATTATCAGCATTAACACTTTCCCTCCCAGATATATCTACAAACAAGGATATTAGCAAGTTAACTTTATGGTAACTACTATATTTGTATACTTACTATTTCCATTTCTGCAGCTACTGGACAAATTGACTAGTTCAATGGAAACATTTCTAGAATGTTAACAAATTTCTATTCTGTTCGTAGACTTTGATATATATTATCTTTGCAGCTTTCGTGAATAAACTATAAACATTTCCATGATACATACTTTGCTTTTTATGGAGCTTTCTTATAGAGATCATAAACCAAAAAGCCCAGAGTGAACACTGAAAAGTTTAAACCTAGCAGCAGAACCCTAAAGAAAATTACAACTTTCTTCGGATGCTAGTATTCTCTTCTCTGAGTGTAACATTTAATGCTGGAACTGGGAATTTTACCATGGATTTCTGGTCATACTTTTTCTTATATTTGCCATCCAGAGTGGCTCTTTTTATGCTGTGATGCTTGCTCTATTTTCCTATAAGCATAATTATAAGATTTTCCTAGGACTTATAGTGTATACTAATATATAAGTAGTTTAGTGATTTTTTTTTTAAAAAAAACAACTTCAGAAGTTCTCATGAAATTTAAAGAGGCATAATCAGATTCAGATGCCATTCCATTCAGCTTAATCTTTTTAAATCACAGAAATAAGACAACTGACCATTAAATCAAGGTATTAATTTAATTGGTAATCTATAGGCTTCATGAAAAATCACTATTTTTAAGCAGTTCTCTCTCCATCTTCAAGATCTTGAAGAATATTCTATTTGAAAGGTGTTTTTTTTTAAATATGAAACTTTAAAAAGAGTTGTGGCAAATGTTAGCAATTTTGAAAATGTGCAATATAAAATTAATAAATTTGAATGTAGTATGAATTTCCTCAAATTAAAAATTCCATCAAATTTTCACTGTTTTGGATTTCAAAGTGCTGTTTTGCTGCTGCCACGTGGAGGCACCACTTTAGCTGGTCAATAGAGTCTCTCACTTCTATTGTCAGCAGGGGTTTTCAACTGCTGGTCTCAGAAATGTGCTCTGTCCTAAACACACCAGCCATTTTGACTGCCTGAGCAGCCAAAGAGTCAAACATTGGAAGAGTCAAACCTTTCTCCAACCAAGTGACTTACAACACTGACTACAAGTTTTAAAGTCTTAGTGGATAACTTAATATTTTTGCTAGATAATATTAGCAGATAAACAATATTTGCTAGATGATGAATATTATAACAGTCATTTCCTAGAGAATGAAGTGGTTTGTTTACTGTACTGTACATTTTAGTGGGTAAGTGCAGTTTTATAAAGTTTTTTTAAACTTTAAAATTGAATTTTATTTTGTTCTCTTTCTGTTCCTATGTGTGCTGGTGCATATGTGTATAGAGGTGCTGGTAAATGTGTGTGCATGTATGTGGAGGCTGGAAGAGGCTAACATTAGATATTCTTCGTGCACCATCTTTCTTTTGAGACAATGTCTCACTGCTCAAGGACTTTGCCAAATAGACTAGGCTGGCTGGCTAGAGAGACCCAGGGCTCCCTGCCTTCTCAATACTCTGATTAGAAGCATGCACTACCATACATGGCTTATTTTACACAGGTTTGGGGGATCAAGCTTAGGTCCTCATGCTTGCAAGGTGAGCATTTTATCAAGTGAGCTATATCTCCTCAGTCCAGATTTTGTTTGCTTTTCATAGAGACGATTAAAAATCTCTTGAAAGCCCGAGGAAGATAGCTTCAGAATTTCTTTCAAAGAATTTGAGACCTGTAACAGATCTCCAAGCTCTCTGGTATTAAGACATCAAGAAACTGATTTGATTAAGTAAGTGGACTATGAAAATGCAAAGTTGGGAAAGCTGAGCAGTATTTTCTTCAGGGCCAAGTAGTTTCTGGACCTGAGGAGCTAATCACACTTGCAGGAACTGAATGCACAAGGACATTCAAGTTGTGCTTGTACATATAAATCAGTGTGAAAAGAAAAAAAAAAAGCAGTTTAAGTGTAAACAATCAGAGTAAAGACCCTGAAGCGAGCATATTCATGGAAGACAGTTCATTTTGATTATCGACAGGATCAAAGTGCAGATTTAATTAAAATCAGCCCTTGCTTGGCCTCATGAGCTTAAAACATTCAGTTCATACTCACTTTTACAAGTTCCTGAATTAAATACAGCAAAAAATGATTTTTAATGACATTTATTAGTTAAAGAAAGTAGTCGCAAACTTTGCCCAACAAATAAATTAGAGCATCAGTACACTTTGAGAACGCTTAGTGTTTGTGTAGAACACTGGATGGTTCTAACATTCGAAGAGTCAAACCTTTCTCCAACCAAGTGACTTACAGCACTGAGTTCAAGTTTTAAAGTCTTAGTGGATAACTTAATATTTTTGCTAGATAATATTAGCAGATAAATAATATTTGCTAGATGATGAATATTATAATAGTCATTTCCTAGAGAATGAAGATTCTCTAGGAAAATGATATAAAAAATTTATTTCACCAAAGTGGTTATTTCTCAGGCACTTTATACTTTCAGAAATTAAAAAAGAAGAACTCACTGAGACTCTATAACATTGATAGAAGCAGAAGAAATATTTACTTACTTGACCTTGATACTGACTTATTGGGTAAAGCTACATTTAAGGGGGATCAATGAGTTAATAAGTTGTGTCCACTTTATGTTAATAAACTTGAGCCTGCTTCATCTGCGTCCCCAAAACAATCTATTTGCTAATTTAATCAGTCAAGAGAAACTTTATTAACTGGTAAGTGAATTTTTAAATTGCAGAGTGTTTGAGAGTTACCTTGCAATTTCAGGAGTAAACAAACATGTTGATGAGACCCAAGGAAGAACAGAAAAAGTCTTCTGAATCTTATTGACTACCATCGTTTTAGAGAGAGCAGGGTCTCAGAGATCCCTTAGCCTTAGAGTTTTCATTTAAGAAGTACTTCTCAGACACCCAGGGGCAAGTCCAGAAGTCTCTGGTAATCTGTCACTCTTACACAAATTATCCCGAAGGACTAGAAAAGACTCATGAAGTCTCAAGAATGTCATACCTCCTGAGGGTCCTAGTTCTGGGAAACTATCTAATTCCCAACCCCTCAACTCCTAAAATGCACATAGCCAGATACATACGAACAGCAAGAGCACAGCCGCTTTAAAACAGCAGAAAAAAGTGACTTGAACAGAATGTGGCATTTCCCTTGGTCTGTTGCTGACGGCCCACATACAACATGCTGAAAAAAACCCACCCTGGCACCTATTTTCATCATCATTCAGGGATGATTCACGTGGACAGTTAGACTACACGGTGTTGAGCAAGGGCCCCATCTGGATAATGGGAAAAGAGCTTACTCAGGCAATGCTGTGTTATCAGACTAAAGCTGATGTTTAACGAGTCTCTTATTGGCCATGCTTTCACAATTAAGCACAATATTTTAAATGTGTTTTTTTAGTATTCCAAATCCAACAGCATTAAACATTTCTTTTTATAAGGGAAATAATAATGGGCATGACTTCTCAAACACAGTCTGGATTTAAAGAAACAAAAGGTGGTGCAGGACTTAAAAACCAGCACTTGGGAGGCAGAGGAAAGCAGATCTTTGTGAGTTGGAGGCCAGCCTGGTCTACAATAGTGAGTTCCAGGACAGCTGGGGCTACAAGGAGACCCTGTCTCAAAAAGACACACACACAAAAAGGATCACCTTACTTTTTTTATAGTGCACTTTTGTTTTGGACTGAAGCCAAGGCCACTACCTCCTTAACTGTCACCTTTGGGGTGGCTGTTTTCCAAGTATTGTTCTAGTTACAGTTCTTATGCAAATTTTGAAGTTTGGGTGTCAAACTACTTTGCACTATAATTCAGAACTTCAAGCCATGAAAGAGTTCAAAGGCAGCCAACAGGCTATGGCTGGGCTTTAATGACTCTTGCTGTCAGTAAACTATTCATAACTGTTCGTACAAAGTTTAAACTATTTTCATGATAATATTGGGAAGCAGCCAAAAAGTGGTTGTGGCTAGGTTACCTGAAAAAACGGACCAATCACAGAACGCATTTGTTCACCGTTCTAGTAAATCTAAAGTCATGGGGCCCTCATCCTTAGTTTTCCTCACACTCGTTTTTGTTTCTGAATGTTGCACGGTCGGCATTATATTACAATCGTTTTCCCAACCTAAGAATAAAATGACTTCTATGGGGAATAGTCTCTTCCTTTGGTCTTTACTTCTGGAGGACTCCACTGTTTCTTGCTAGGCATTATTTCAGCACTGTACACCTGGACACACAGTATAATATATGCAGTCAGGCTTTGGAGAATTTATTTCAATTTACATACAGTCCTCCAAATCCTCTGGCAAGCTTGATGTGCGATCTGACATAGCCTCGTCTCCCCAGCAGGATCTTCCTTTGCTCTTGATGCTAATAGCCAAAGGCTCCAGCGGTCCCTCTGGGGAGCCGCAGTGGGGCGAAGGAGTCGGGAGAGGGGTGACTGCGGGGCTCGTTGCGCTGAAGATTTACAATGTACTTCTAGCAGGCGGCTCAGCAATCCCCTCTGTGGCTGTGGGTGTCTGGTGTGACAGAGCGGAGAAAAGCTCTCTAATCTCCCAGCGCCTGCCTCTGCCGCTCAACCTCTCCCCTCCCTCCCCCCTTCCCTGCCTCCTCGCGCTCCCTCGCTCTCTCCTTTGGGTTTCTCAGGGAGTTTCAGTCCTTGAATGCAGCTGGAGTAGCGTTGGCAATCTAGCCCCGGAGCCCCTGTACATACACATACACGCACACACGCGCGCACACTCGCTCGCACACTCGCTCGCACACTCGCACTTCTGTTCTCCCCCCCCGGGGGGGGGCATGGAGTAGACCTTCATCTACCTGAAGTGGATGGCCCGGCCGGACACTTCTTCCTCACTTGTCGTCTCTGGAGGGCAGAGCAACCTCGGAACGCCGGAGGCTTTCAGTCCGGTCTGCAACCTCACGCCTTTTGCCGCCACCACTGCTTAAAGTATCCAGGGTGGAGCAGGCTTCTCCAGGACGGATGCTCCGCAGCCCTGGGACTTCCTCCGGCTGGCTCACTCTAGTTCTTCCCTCCAGTCTCTCGGTCATCCTCTCCTCTCTGGTTGAGGGGCGGAAGGCTCGAGTGCCTTCCGGGCTGCCGCTGCCACCACAGCCGCTGCCAGCACACCCCATCCAGAGGACTGAAGGCCGCCACCGGAGTGCGGGCAGCGTGAGGAAGCCCTAACTTCCATTCCACACGCTCCCTCTCCCCAGCGCTCCGGATCCTCCTGGCCGAGCTCCCGCCGACACCAGCGCCGCGCCGGGAGGAGAGCAGCCAGCCGCCCGCGCACAGGGCGGGGGCGGCATGTGCCCAGGCGCCGGGTACCACCTCGAGAAGTAGCGCGCGCGGGACGAGCGACAAGCTTTCCAAGTTGGGTGCGTCCCAGAGCTTGCTGCCCCGCCATCAGCCGCTGGTGTCGGGAGAGGGGCGGGACTGATGCGGGGTGCAGTCGCCAACCACCGGAGCCTGTGTTAGAAGAAGCGGGGTTGGCCTCCCTAGGGTCCCAGCCCGTATAGTGCCCTCCGCCCGCGTGCGCTCTCAGATGACTGCGCTGCCGGTGACCCGGGTGGCCCGCGCGCGGGGGGTGTCGGAGGGGGCGGGGGAAGAGGAGGAGGCGGTGTGATGGCCCTGGACGGCGAGAGGGGGGAGCAAGAGGAGGAGAAGAAAAAGAAGAAGAAAAAGAAGAGGAAGAAGGAGGAGGGGGCCGAGAAGAGCC
The DNA here is from genome assembly GCF_000622305.1 of Nannospalax galili. Classification (NCBI taxonomy): domain Eukaryota; kingdom Metazoa; phylum Chordata; class Mammalia; order Rodentia; family Spalacidae; genus Nannospalax; species Nannospalax galili. Next base: position 2,625,727 of record NW_008339767.1, on the reverse strand, counting down.
GCTCACCCTTCGCGGCCACCATGGGCGAAGACGACGCCGCGCTCCGGGCCAGCGGCAGGGGGCTCTCAGACCCGTGGGCTGACTCCGTGGGAGTGCGACCTCGCACCACCGAGCGCCACATCGCGGTGCACAAGCGGCTCGTGCTGGCCTTCGCCGTGTCCATCGTGGCGCTGCTGGCGGTCACCATGCTGGCCGTGCTGCTCAGCCTGCGCTTCGACGAGTGTGGAGCGAGCGCGGCAGCGCCTGGCGCCGACGGTAGCCCCGGGGGCTTCCCCGAGCGTGCTGGCAACGGCAGCCATCCGGGATCCGCCCGGCGCAACCACCACGCGGGTGGGGACTCCTCGCAGCGCGAGACGGGCGGGGTGGCAACCCCGGACACCCCGTCTACCCGGCCGCCGTCGGAGGAGGAGAGGGAGCCCTGGCAGCCGTGGACGCAGCTGCGCCTATCCGGCCACCTCAAGCCGCTGCACTATAATTTGATGCTCACCGCCTTCATGGAGAATTTCACCTTCTCGGGGGAGGTCAACGTGGAGATCGCTTGCAGGAACGCCACCCGCTACGTGGTGCTGCATGCCTCCCGGGTGGCGGTGGAGAAGGTGCAGGTGGCTGAAGACCGGGCGTCTGGGGCTGTCCCGGTGGCCGGCTTTTTCCTCTACCCACAAACACAGGTCTTGGTGGTGGTGCTGAATAGAACTCTGGAAGCACAGAGGAATTACAATCTGAAGATTATCTACAACGCCCTGATCGAGAACGAGCTTCTCGGCTTCTTCCGCAGCTCCTACGTGCTCCATGGGGAGAGAAGGTAGGAAGGGAGGCGGTGCCCTGCGCTGCCCCACCCCGCCAGGAGTCTCGCACCGCTGAGCCAGCGGCAGGCGACCTCCGGGACCCGCAGGCTTCTTATTTCCTATATCCAGAAAACCAGGGTTGGGGGCTGGGGTGGGAAGGAAGCTAAGGCAGGGAGGACTGTCCTCAGTAACTGTAGGGGGTCTCCCAGGTGTCTGGCCAGCAGCGGTTGCCAACTCCACAAACTCCAGCAGTAACAAAAGATATAGGTTGCTCCCTCTCTAGTCAGGACCTCGTGACCAGTTATTTAGATAGCCTGTTCCCCCAATCCCCAAAGGTAGCTGATCATCCGGAGCCAGGTCCCACTGACACTAAAAGCTTCGCAGGTTATGGTGGAGGGAAAATGAGCACCAAAGAGCGAGGTAGCAGCACAACATAGCTATGAGACCAGACACACCCTCTCCCCTCAGTCTGCCCACCTCCCCTTACTATGAATAGTCCTCTGCCCTCCTAGCAGGCTCACAACGCAGGATGGGCTTTGGGTGTATAAAGTTTTCCAAAACGACAAGTTGAAATTATGTGCACAAAGAGAAGTTCCTGGGGACAGACTGATGGGGACAGGGATAGGACTGGCAGTTGCAATGGCTAGAGCCAGAGAGAGTAACTTCGCAGGCACTGTTAGCCCTCTCGAGAATAAGACTGGGTGACTCCAGTTGGTTGGTCATTTGCTGCCTAGAAATGACTGCCTGATGAAGGGAGAGAAAGCTAGCAGCCACATTCCATTGCTAACCATTTGGTGAGGTTTAGAGTTGAAGGAGTCCTCTTTTTGAGAGTCTGTGATGCTTTTCAACACTTAGAATTGGCATTTTGGAGTCAACAGTTCTGTGTCCAGACTCTTCTGTGAGCTGTGATGAAGGTTTGGGGGGAAGTGTTCAAGTTGCCAACTCTTGTCACTGATTGACCAGCTCTAGTGTTTATTATACACTGTGTGAACTAAGTTCTACTTGATCATGGTGGGATTCATACAGTTATTAGCACTTCCTGTGTTACAAGTGGGGAATCAGAAACTCAGAAAAGTCATACAATTTGACTCAGATCACAAAGTGAGCTGACAAAGTGATTTAGACCCAGATAGTTTGGCTCCAGAGCTCATACTTTTAATTCCAACTTGGTGATAATAACAACACTCTCATTTATATAATTGGTCAGTATGTCAATGTATTGAAAAGCACTTAACCCTGCTTCTGGCATAGTGCTACAAAGCTCTCATGAGTATCCTGTGGTAGTAAGCTTTCAAATATACTGTTGAGTGAATGTATGAATGAATCTTGCTCACTGCATTTAAAAAACTTCAACTAAATGACTATATGGCCGATAAATAACCAGAGTGAACTAATAGATGAATTCACTAACTATAGATAGGCTAACAATTAGTAAGGACTAAGACCTCCCCTTTCCTCTGTGTGTGGCTCAACACCAGGAAGCTGGGGACTCAGAAAAACCCAGGGCACCTGGGGTTGGTGGGGTATCATTAGAGAACTAGGATTTGAACATTGGTTTTCCCATTCCTGGACCAGAGCTCACAGTGTTTGAAAATGCTCAGAAATATTTTCATTATAGTATGGAAGTACACAAAAGTATTATCATTTATACAATGCTTTGAAATAACCCCACATAAATAAAATACTGGTGCTTTAGTAAGTCGTATGACAGTTAAAATCTCTTATAAGCCAATGCATACGTCACTCGTATTCTAACTCCTAAGACCAGATACAGGTAATTTAAACTCTTCCACTACTTCCTCCAACATCATCTAAAGAATATCACACAGTGATAACTGATATTTAGGAGAGGCATAGAAGACATTTTGTATGCTACATTTAGAAACAAGTTTGTCAGGTCAGAATATCAATAGTAGGCATTGCATATAATCATCAATAAATTTTGCTGTGGTAAGATAACTACTTTCTCAAATTATGTATTTTTTAAAGCCATGCTAAGATGTATTTGGCAGAACTCGGCTTGTTCTGGTCAGTGTTTTCAAATTAGGAGGACTCTTAAAATAAAAGACCAGATGTTTCTGCTTGCCCTGTAACACATTTCTTGTACCCATAGTCTATATTTGTGTTCAAACTCTCTCTTTCAGTTTCTCCTACATATGTAAATAATTTGAATGGAAATTTAACCTATTGCACATGTATGGTTAAACTCTGATTTCCAATGGAAATATAGAATTTAGTATTCAGGGATCCCAGGCTGGTTTTAGTTACAAATAGAATCTTAGAGAAAGGTCCCACCCCCTCAACAACCCCAGTAGCAAAATGAGTAATTATTGTTTTTTTTTTTTTTTCTGATGTGGATAAGGCAAAATAAATCTAATAATCTCATAATTATATTAGCATTCAATATTAAAATTTTGTTGTTCTTTTTACTATAGCTACTTGAACATTTTAAAGCAGACCAATATCAGGAACTCAGCCAAGACTGGACTTTTATTGATAATGATTTTATCCTAAAAATGCAATGTAAATTGGCATTTAAAAACCCACTTTTTAAAAGGACACATGTGCAAACTCAGATTTTTTTTGATTAATGATTAAACATCTTGATCTTTAGTTAATCATTATTTTTGCCAATTTAATTATAGGATAATTTCTGTAATGAAAACAAATATTTAATCTGTCAACAGGAGTTATACTGAGTAACTTGAAATACTTAAAAGAGCAATACTACAATTAGGTTTACTTTGTTTAGCTTCTGTGGAAACAGCAACTCATTAATATCTGATCCATCTTACTTAACTTCTCAGAGATTGGAGAAATAAATTTCATTTGCTTTTTAAGAAAGGGTCTCACAATGTAAGCAAGACAGCAGCTCCTGATTCTTTTGCCTTAGACTCTTGAGTAATGGGATTATAGATGTGCAGCACCCTACCCAGCAGTGAGAAAGAACAGTTGATGAGGGCAGTAAAATTAGATTCTGTTGTGTACTATATACTTTTGACCCCTGGAATGATTTTTCCTCCAATAGGTGTTTGAGGGTACCTGGTTCTTTCCTACAGAGAAGACACATTTCCCATAACACAGTGGACAATGGTTATTAACCAGATTTCTCAGTGAAGCCCAAGATTGCTTAAACTTAGCCAAATCCTCCATTCTTAGCTATTTACTTGGCTAGGAGAAAATTTGTAACTTGTTGAATATTGAAACTAGTTCCCCTAACATTAAGATGTTTATACATGTATAATAAATTATCTCGTTTAGGCAGAATACATACTTAACTCTCTTTCATGTAGATGTATAGCAGGCAGATAAAAAAGGGGTGTGTTTATACCATGGTCTCTTATAGGAGAACATACTTGCTTAGAATTAGGCAAAATGTTCATTTACCTGAAGTAATTGCTGCTTTTGGGGAGCCAGATGGTGAGCATACCCATGTTCAAAGTAGGGTACCTTAATTTAGATCCAGATGGTCTGATTGAAAGCTAAAATTTACCCAAAGTAAATGAACATTTTATTCACTTTCTAAAAGGAGATTATTTTTCTTTGACAAACTTTGATTGGGTCTATAACATGCCAAAGTGACAGAAGACAGAATAAAAATAGACATTCTTTTTCTATTAAGGATTGTTTAGAGAGAAACCATGATCTCTGAGTAAAATGAAAGAATAATTCTTGTGGTTCTCAAAGAGAATTGGGACCAGTCTTTTGCCAAAATCTCTGTAGAGTATGATTCATTTTCTTTCTGGGTAGGCAAATGCTCTTCTTTTGTGGTTTTATTATACATAACTTGATACTTCGTGTTTTTTTTTCTGATATGAATGAACAATTGTGATAGTTGGTAAATGCAAGAAAACCAGCAGATTTGTTTTTATGTGGAAAGAAGCCTCATTGGTGAGTTTTACATGAGCAAGTGGGAGTATGCATGACTTTTGCCCCTCTCTAGAAGGCAGTGGACTGAAAAATCTAGAGAACAATTTGTTTCTGAGAAAACGTTTTTATATGATTCCTTCATAGATTTAGCTCAGTGTTTTCCTGTCAGGCACACATTGCCATATGGTTAAATAGAGTCCAGTGCTGGATTTTGTTCACAATTCAAAGTAAGGACAAGTAAAAACTCTGCTTCTCTATTTTTAGAAAGCCCTGATCATTTAATAATGATTCATTCTGGAAGAAAAATTCATACAATTGGTCTTCATCTTGCCATATTTAAATTTTTGGTAGTACTATCTTATTTGATTACCTTGGATAGTAAAAGCATATCCAGTTTCTTTGAAAGAGTTGAATTATTTGGACTTTTTTTTTTTTTTTTTTTTTTTTTTTTTGAGACAGGGTCCCCCTGGAACTCCCTTTTTAAACCAGGCTGGCCTTGAACTCACAGAGATCCACCTGCCTCTGCCTCCTGAGTGCTGGGATTATAGGTGTGCACCACCATGCCCAGCTGAACTGTGTTTTTATTTATCTAGTGTAACTTCCAACACAGCCTGTGTGCTCTGGATCTCTTTGCTACTGTGTTTGTGAATAGACTTGAGACAGTGGTACAGAGCAATTGTCTGGCTTTGCTGAGATTGGTGACATTTTGGTCAAAATGACTTCAAGAATAGGATTTCAACCATGGTTTCAAAGAGTAATACAAAAACACTGAGGAATATTCATTTTTAAAACATACATGTTTCACAGTATGCAAGCCAGTCCATCTCTCCTTGTTTCTAAGTTCACCCTCCCCTGACTCCCAGCACGAAAGTCATTATTGCTGCCACCGTAGCTGTCAACCTTCACTACCACCATTATATCATGTTGGCTCTCTTAATTCCTTGCCCGTTCTTTATATCCTTCCAGGTCTACAGCCATGCCTGTGTTTTCCCTTAGTTTTTCTAAGTCCTGTGTCATCTTACTTTCCACCACTGGTGCTCTCTCTTGCAGACAGAGTTTTGCTAGGCAGAATCTGGGAAAATTCAAAGGTTAAAAAAATCACTTTCTTGGCAAATGATTACTGTGGGGTAAGGGAGAGTAGATATTTAAGGGGGTGACTCTAGATAGACTGACTAGATTCCAGTGGATGAGCTTGCACTGAGGGGCGTCTAGATACAAATACTGGAATAGATAGGACTTAACATATATGACAGAATACCTGAAATCTGGTGGGAAGGGCTATGGGGGGGCTTGAAATGCACAAAAACTCAATAAAAAAATCAAAGATAAAACACTCCTTGTTCTTCTTGTTTTCTTAGTCTGATAGGATTCATGAACAGGTGCAGACAGATGATTATGCCTTAAGGTTGCCTGAGTACTTAGCATTGGATGGGGTGAAGGGTTTTCTGCCTATTTGCCCTGCCCTGCCTATAGGAAATCCTGACTCATAAGGAGCTCTGATACCAGTTGTGCAGTAATGGTGTGAAAGGAATCCTCCTGGTGCACACCTATGTTAACTTGCTGGATCAAATTCTCCTATAATTATTCAGATGTTTCCTTATGACTGCTGAAGTAAAAATAGACAAATAGATAAATAGCAATTAGAGGAAGTTTAAAAAGCACTATTATTATTATATTGCATGAAAGTACATTGTTATTATTATATTATCATTGTTTTGGCTGTGCTGCTGGATCAGAAAGCGTGTGTGTGTGTGTGTGTGTGTGCGTGTGTGTTTAGTGTGTTCATTCTCCTCTGAAACAGGAGCTTTGTAGCTTGGCTCCTTGGTTCTATGTCCTAACTCTGCTACTATCTTTGTGACCTTCACCAGTTTCATATTTGATCCTGTCTGGGGTTCTCATCTGGAAAATGAGGATAATGAGAATATTTTTTAGGGTTATTGTGGAGACTGCATAAGAACCAAAGCTCTGAGAATGGTGTTTGACAGTTTTTAAGAACTTCTGTGAATTTTAAGCACTATTATAAAATTTCCGTGAATGGAGATCTGCTCTACAGGCTGATACAAGGTAGTATAGGTATGTTTCTGCACTGGAAGTTTCCCTTGCTATGGAAACAGGGAAAGGTCATAGTAGAGGAATGCTTACAAAGATCCTTTCTTTGGCTGCTGTTTGTTTTGCCCCCTAAGCAGAGTTCAAGGAGGCAAAGGGAGGAAGAGGTAGAGCCTTACCATCATGAAAGGAGAGAGCAAAAGGAAAAGCTGTGGCTAGAGAAACCCCAGGTCAAGATCAAACCATGTGAGCTGGAGAGGACTGAGGGTGCCAGAAGAAAAGAAGGGCTCTTATTATGGCACTGCTTCCTGATGGCAGACAGCAGCCACCAACTGCAGAAGGCTCAGGATGGTTCCATTACAGAAAGCAGAACAATGTGAAGTTCCAAGGGAATGGATCTCACTCCTGGGATATTGTTCTCAAGACTTCATATGGGTTTTGACAGTAGCAGAACTTTATGATACTCATGTAATGCTTTGCCTCTTTCTAATCTAAAAAACATGAATCTCAGACACTAACTTTGTTTGTTCTTATGAAAACCTAGTATTATGACCTGGAAAAATAGTGCATTATAGTACTCTTTATCAATGGTGATTCGGTGCTCTGTACTCACTTTTGATAAGAGTATTTAGTACTACGTAAATGGGAAAGCAATTACGAATATTATGCTCTGTTTTTATAACACGATTATTCACATATGCACCACTTCCTACATACATATTGTTGGCATTGTTGCATTATGTTTTTAGTTTACTAGAATGGTTACTTAAAAAAATAGACTCCACACTTGCTTAGAACATTGAATATTCAGCAGGAGTACTTTCCCTCTGAAATGGCAGAGGTTTAATGACTCATTGAAGTACATAAAAACACATGGTCTAAACAAAGACCAATTTTGGCTTAAAATGTTTTGTCACTGGGTAACAATTTGCATTTTGATTAACAGCTTTAACTTTAAATGAGAATTGTGTGACTTCCTTGACCTTGTATCTTGGTGGACTTCAAATGGGACACATGTAGCTTCTCAGACTGTGTAACAATCTATTCACTGCAGCCAGTGGGACAGTAATTTTTTAGGCCTTGGCAGTTTTTATGACTGACCTTGAACTATTGTAACACTAGGATAGCGCTAACAGTTGCCATAGAATTTAATTCAAAAGCTCCCCCCCCACTGTACTATAGGTGTGGTACGCATAGAGGGGGCCCAGAGGGTAACCTTTTAAACCCTTCCAGCCATTTGTGATTTGCTCTTGGTATTCATGGATTCTAAAGTGAAAAGTCATGAATCAATCTAAATGCTGCCAGTGTTATGCAAATATTTATTTCCTCTGCATATTTTACCTTTATGAAAAGGCAAACTGAAAATAATCGAGCAGAAACTGTTTTGTATCACATACTGTAATTGGTTGGCAGTATCAGCCAATGTTGATGCACTGGTTCTGCTGAATGCTAGCATAATGACTTGACACAAGTAACTTGCCTAGTGAACTTCCGCAGAAAAGAGAAGAAATCAATTCTTTGTATCCTTGAGAGACAACACAGAGCTTTAAGCCCTCCGCCTTAACGCAACCAAAATGTCAAATAGACAAGTTGTTAGGAGAATCAAGTAATTTATTTTAGATAGAAGAGAATTAAAATACATGTATGTTGTTCACATTTTCTAGTTATGCTAAAGTGACATTCATGGAGTGAAACTTTCAGAACGTCACTGTGGGGAGTGGCATTTTTTATAGCAATAGATGGATTTATTAAAAAATGATTTTGTTTGAGAAAGCAGGAGGAAAACACAACAAAACACTTGGTTCCATGACTGTTGCCTTCTGTTTTGTTTGTCATATTTCTTTAAAAAAATTTTATTTATTATCTTTTATTATTTTGTGTGTATGTGTGTATTGCCTACACATATGTAAGTGCATCCATGTTGTGTAAAGCCTGAGAGGCCAGAAGAGGGTGTTGACCCCATAGAACTGGAGTTACAGATGGTTTTAACCTCCATGTGGGTTCTGGGAACGGAACCCAGGTCCTCTGCAAGGGCAACCAGTGCTCTTAACCACTGAGCCATCTCTCCAACCCAATGTTTGCTGTATTTCTTATACTTGGTGCTCTGCCACTACATCAAACTCACTTCAAATTCACTCAGGCACCAAAATAATTATTTTCTTCTCTAAATCATTCTCTAGAAGCCTCTTTGATGCTTCAAAATATTTTATTATTTTTATTTTACATGTAGGACTGTATTGCCTCCATGTATGTAAGTGCCCCAGTGTCATGCAATGCATGGGGAAGTCAGAAGAGGGCATCATATTCCCCTGGAACTGGTGTTTGGGACAGTTTTAGCTGCCATGTGGATGCCTAGAACTGGACCCAATTCCTCTGCAAGAGCAGCCAGTGCTCTTAACCACTGAACCATCTCTCCAGGCCCCTTTTTGCTGTTTTAAAATGACAGTAAACAGCAATGAAGTTTCCTTTCCTTCAATTGAAGACAAGCATAAAATATATGTAGTAGAGATGAAATTATAGTTCTGAAATCTTATAGGTACTGTTGCCTGTTGAGGGTACTGATCTGAAATTGGTCCTTTCTGTTGGAAAGGGTGAGAGAGGTGAGAGACAAATGCTGAGTCTGGGTAAGACCAGAGTCTATAAAAACAGCAAGCAGTACCAGCTTCACATGTGTGTCAAAGCTCTTTCAAACATTTTTTTTTCTCCTGTGCTTCTTATAGTCAGCCCACTGTCTACTCACTTCTGACCTCTAAACTTCCACCTAGGGTCTCAGACCAACTCTTATGCTTCTTTCTCTATAAAGAATTATTTGTATTCTTTTCACTGGTGGTTTTCAGTTGAGACAGTTTTACTACAGAGGGATTTTGCAATGTTTAGAGAAAGTTTTGATCATCTGAACTGGGAGAGAGGATGCTATTGGCTCTAGTGGCTAAGGCTGTTGTTACACATCTCACAGGCCCCTCCCCCAGGGAGGAATGCTTTTTTGCCTTAAAATGTCAGTAAAGCTGAGGCTGAAAAATCCTGTCCAAACAGAATGCTGTTTCTTCATACATTTTCTTTCATTATCATTACTTAAAGTATAATATCTGTTTACGTTTATATGGTTTCTGTTAGAGTTTAAATTTCTAGGAAGGAAATGTGCATATTCATTTTTTCTTCCTTAATACTGATTACAAGATACTGAATTAATTAAGAGAAGCAAACACATTGTAGAACTTGCAAAATCTACTTAGTGGTAGTATGTTAACATTTTTAAAGGAATCTCATAAAATTTTGGAAATATCTTATTTCTAATTTTGTCTGGCTATAAGATCTTGAACTTGGAATAGACCTTAAACATAATCTAGTCTAACTGCTTCCCTTTACCAAGGGATCCGTTTTGATTTTCCTAAATATCGAATTGAAATTCAATTGCAATCATCCTTAGGTGCCAGACTGTGAAATTGGTATTTCCTCATTTAGACATTATCAGAATATATTGTAGCCCTCTTTGCATAGATATATACTGTGTGTATGAATTCCTTAAGAATATTAATTTCAGGAAAAGTCCCTGGATGATTTTGATAGTTCTTTTCAATCCTGAAGATCAGTAAATTAAACCATAACCTTCCCTATTATATTTACTTACCAAGTAAGGCAAAAAGAGACTACACAATATATTTCCTGTACATAAATATTTGGCTTATTTATTTCTCAAGAGCCCAGAGGTGTTTGGATCTTTTGCATTTAAAAGTTTCTACCCATTCATTACTTAGTCTTAAAAACAGCTTTGATTTTTTTTAACCTAAAAACTAACACATTTAATTATAACATCATTAGTGACCTCTTGGACAACTATTTTCCTAGTATTATTAGTTGTCTTTGTGAGTGTGAGTGTGTGTGTGTGTGTGTGTGTTTGTGTGTGTAACTTGGTAAGGACTTTAAGGACAAATGACTACATCTTCTTAAATAGTCCCACTAAGCACCTAACCTAGTGAGACACTTCCACAAAGCAGATGATACCTATTTATTCTAAGACTGGAACTGCAGCTGGGTGATAAAACAGTATATGGGCTCCAGGGGGGGCTATGGGAGGGTGCCAGTGGGGATGGGGTATAAAGGTGGTATAAAGGTGATTAAGATTGTTTGAGCTGTTCTGTATGAAACACACAAAAAATTTAAAAAAAAGCAAAAAAAGGAAAGCATTCTTTAAACAACATCACACATTTTTAAATAATAGAATTTATCACAGTGCCTACAGACATTTTGGTTATTCAATAAATAGTTAATAGTCTCAATAAAATATCATGACAATATAATTTCATAAACATTTCTTCAAGACTCTTAAAAATAAAGAGGCTGGAGAGAGGGCTCATCAGTTAAGAACATTTGCTGTTCTTTTCCCGGGTTCAATTCCCAGCACCCACATAGTAGCTAACAACAATCCATAACTCCAGTTCCAGGGTATATGACACCCTCTTCTGGCCTCTGAGGGCATTGCACACATGTGGTGCACTTACATACATGCAGGTGAAACACTCATACACATAAAAAATAATAAACAAAATATTTTTAAAAAGTATTCAGACATCTACAGTTTGTGACTTAAGATTTGCTTCAAAAACCACAGTGTTTGAATAGCTTTCTTTAGGAACCCAAGACACTGCTAACACCAAGCAAATTATTTATTTTTTTATTTTATGTGTATGTGTGTATTGCCTGCAGGTAGGTTAGATGTACCAGTGTTGTGCAATGCCTGCAGAGGACAGAAGAGGCTGTTGGATCCCCTGGAACTGGAGTTACAGACAGTTATTAGCTGCCACGTGGATGCTGAGATTCAAACCCAGGCCTTCTGCAAGAACAGTCAGTGTTCTTAATTGTTGAGCCATCTCTCCAGTCCTCAAACAAATTTTATCATTATCCTGAGGCATAGAGTTCAGGTCAGAAGCATTCAGATAAAAAGGACAAATATTTCTCACTGATTTGTATCCCACCACCCAGCTATCTTAAAATATTCCTTCCTTAAATGTGAATATTTTGTCAAGATTCTCTCCAGAGGGCTAAATTCTTATTTTACCTTTACTCCTCATTGATTTATCCCTATTCTTGTAGCTTAGTGCATTTATGCATTTCCAGAACATTATTCTGTTCATATTTCAGCTTTCTGAAATCATTGTTACTCATGTCTCAATTCCCAACTACAAATAGTTTCTTTTTCTCCTTACGATTTCTTTTTACATCAGGACAATACCATCTGTTTTACTCATTTTACTCTTTATTTTCAGTTTCATTTGCATCATCCTAATTCAGGGACTTTTCACCTCGTGTCAAGACCAGTAGTCTTGCTCTCTTCCCTGGATTCTCAAAAGAAGGTTAATAAAAGAAATTATAGAAAAGTTATCAAAATCACAGAGAAAAGGAACTCTTTTTCCTCTTACATTCAATTCCATGGTATTGTTTAAATACCCTGGACAAGGAAACACCAGGCTCAGAAGATTTTTTTTAATGAATAAGTTGAAAGATAAGATTCACAAGCATTCTGTAATACAAAGGCACAGAAAGACAAAATTGTAAATACATATTTAAAGATAAAGGTACTAACATTTCATGAAGCAAAAATTATAATACCATCAGCAGAAAATAATCAGAAATATTATTATGATTCACATAAATTTGAAAAGAATATTTATTACCAAGAGTTAAATTAAATAATTTTATAAGTTAAGAATTAATTTTAGTGTTTTTGACATGTAATAATCTTTTAATTGGATCAAGAACACTTGAGTTCTAGGCCCCGTTTTGTACTGATTGCCTGTGTATCTTTGGACAAACCTCACTGGGCATAACACTTTTATTTTAGAAATTTATGAGTGGGGCAATTCTCCCATAACATTTCTTTTACCTTAATCTTTGGTTTGTATGAAGATTTATAACTAAAACTTCTTTCCCACATGTTGTTCCATTTTATCAGTTTGGCAATTTTATAAGGAAGGCCAAGAAAACATTATGATTTTCTTTTTACTAATGAAAAAATAAGGAAAGGCAGTTAAGTGACTTCACTAAGTTTGGTATGTAGGACCCCAATGCTTTCTCCAAGATTCTTCCCCAAACCCTCCCTAAACAATGACATAATCAAATCTTTAAAAAGCCTCTTTTTTCTTTATTTCAAAACTAAACTTTAAAATGAATTCCTTTGATGATAAATTTAAACTTCATGATCTCTTTAAAAATATATAATTTATTGAAAATTTCATACATGCATATAAGGTGTTTTGATTAAATCCATGACCCTCCAGCCCCTCCCATATCTCCCTGTCACTTTTTTCTGATAACTTCATATACTCGTTCTTCTTCTTTGATTGATTTATTTTTTTAATGGGGTTTTGCCTACTCTAACATTCTCCCCTCTGAAGAGGTAACCCTAAAATCTTTTAAGGATTAGATAAAAGCTCCCAAATATTTTCGACAATTTTGGCCTTTGGAATGGTGTATATTGCTAGGAGGCCCAAGGACATTGTGAGTTTTAGCCAAGAAGCTGGCTACTTTTTTAG
>NW_008339767.1:2595189-2611858 GCF_000622305.1 Nannospalax galili | reverse complement strand
AGATATAATTGTTTAAATGATTTTTATATGGACTTATGCCTAATGTCTGGGAAATGTAATCCCTTAAACTCCTAAGATATATACTGATGACTTTACTATTTGGTTATACTTTCCTTTTGGGTGTTTAAGACCACACAGTTGGCTCAAATAAATCAAATTATTTTTACAGTTAAGGTCATTTGAGGATGTGTTCCTCAGCAGTCATATTGGCTTGGGAGGAGCTCTTGGCTTCTTTCTTTTACTAGCTCCATCTATGTGAAGATAAGTCAAAGGTCCTGCTCGACCATGTTGGAAGCGTGAATGAGATACTTCCTCTGAGTTGACCCTCCTCTTTGTAGACTGGACACTGGTTCAAGTCCATCTCGTGGGGTTTCCATGTTCTCCCTGAACAAGAGGACAAGTGACTCAGCACAGTTACTGAACATTTTGAGAGATGTGTCATAGTCCCCTGGAACTTAGTTGACCTTGGAGGGTTGCGGGAGGCCACCCCGCATGTGACTCGGTTCCGACCCGCAGAACTTCCAGGAAGTACCTGGATTGGGGGGTGGGGATGTAGATGAGGCAAGGGGCAAGAGAAATGGAGACAAGACAGGATTCTGATCAAGTCTCATTTATTGAAGCTCAAGCATGAGTTTTTATAGAGAATGAGAACAAAGGAACACAGACTGCAAACTATTACATCAGTCAGAGCATGAGGGCTCTGATGCACATTAAGGGAGGAATCTCTGATTATAGAAGAATAGAACCGTATGCTGGAAAAGAGAGCAAGGCCGTGGGCCAAGGCTATCTAGCAAGGCTATCTGGCCCCGGCTCTGAGCCAAGGTTGTGGGCCCCAGCTGCCTGCCAAGGTTTTGGGCCAAGGCCGCGGGCAGAATGGAAAGTTGCCAGCTTAGGTCTGTCAGCAGTTTTGAGAGGTAGCTAAGACTTAGTTGAACCTCAGGCTCCCAGGCTCCCGAGGGTAAGGGACAAAAAGCGTCCTTTAAGTCCCTCTGACCACATTAGGCCACAAACTACGGCTGTTGAACATCCAATAAGGTTAGTTCCACCAGTCTGGTACTTTCAATTATCATGTGCTATGTAGATGAAGCTTGGGTGAAAAACCAAATATTCCCAGATAAATCTTGACTAGAATATATATTTTGTTCCTTAAACTAGTTTATTAAACTATGACCACAGAAACTTCATACTCTATAAACTTCATACTTAAAAACATTTTATTTTTAGTTATTTTTTGTGTATAAGTGTATTGCGTGCATGTGTGTAAGTGCACCTGTGTTGTGTGGTGCTCACAGATGTCAGAAGAGGACTTTGGATCTCCTGGAACTGGACTTATGAACAGTTGTTAGCTGCCATGCGGGTGCTAGGATTTGAACTTCGATCTTCTGCAAGAAGAGCCAATGCTCTTAACCACTGGCCATATCTCCAGCCCTAAACTTCATACTTTTAAGATGGTGTGAATATTTATGCCTCATGGTTGAACCGAGATTGATAATAAGATTTGATACACATGGCACCTACAGCGATTGGATAGCTTGTCAGATTCAAAATGCATGTCCACTTGTATTTGGTGGCAGTTCTCTCTGTCCTATACTGAGAATAATTTTGAAGCCACATTTAAGCTTAGTGTGAAAGTGTATTGTGTTATATTAACCACATATGCCCTGGGAGATGGAGAGGTGAGTGATGGAGAGCTACTCATGGAGGGAAGAGCCTTTGACAGAGATTTAGAATTTTTTAATGTCTTATGAAATATCTGATATTGACTTGCCTTACAGAAAATTTTAGAGCTGAAAAATTTAGCTTTTGTTATGAATAAGTTCTTAATTAGAAGAGTGTCCTTAAAGAACTTAATTTGAGTGTCTTCATTTGTAATTGCAGATTATAAAGGGATAAAGGAGCTACTTCTATTTAGTTGTGATGAGATACCGTTCTATCTGAAAAGTACTTGATATATGTACATATATTTATGTTTATTTTATAGGTATGACTTGTAGACCTATTTTATTGATTGGATATCTTTACCATCTATTTTTATATCTCATGGACATAGTAGTTTACCATTTCCCATGGGGAATACATTCCAAAACCTTCAGTGATTCCTGAACTCATGGTTAATCTTGAGCACCGTATATACTGTGTTTTTCTCTATATGTATATACATATGATAAAGTTTAGTTCATAATTAGGCATATTAAGAGATTAGCAACTAGTAATAAAATAAAACACGATAGTAAGTAAAAGTTGTATAAATACGGTCTCCCTTCACTACATATTTCAAGTCTTATCACAGTACAGTAATGTTTCTAGTCTGCATTTGACTGTGGTTAACGGAAATTCGAGAAAGTGAAGCCACCACAGACAGGGTGAGCCATTGTCATCAAAATCAGTGCTCTCTGGACTGTGCACTGGAAATGTACATGGCAATGCAGAGGAAGGTTGAAGATCCTGTAACCAGTGACTGCTGCCTTTTTCCTGTATGTTATTCACAATGACAGTGTATTTCATCACTTTTATTACCCACTCTAAGCCTACTTACTATACTTCTGCAGTTAGACTTGAGTATTTTCTTATTTTGGGAAAGTTTAGGAATTATCAAAGTTGGTATGTTTAAAAATGTTTTGGAACTAGAATTCAGACCAAGATTTAATATGTTTCAGAGTCATTTGTCTTACAAAATCAGATTACATTTTCTCAAATTTGAAGGTCTAGATATTTTCCAGTGAGGGTCTATAAGGGTCTTTTTTCCCCACCTCTGATGGTCATGGTTGAACTCCAGGTTCAGTATCTTTGTATGCTGTATGTGCTAAGTTTCAGGGAGGACAGTGATATACATGGTAAAAGAGAATCATTATTTCCCCGTGTTTGCCAATGTGCCAGTGAGTTGTTTCTCTGTAGAGTGTAGTGTTTCATCCAGTAAGGACTGTTCAGGGTTTAGAGAATTTACTTTAATTGAGACAAAAATGTCCCTGAAGAACTTTTATTGCAAGGGCAGTATATTATATATGAGCTGTACTTTTATATTAGTCATGAATTCAGAAGCAAGGAATGGGGCCATTAACTTAAATGAAGACACACACACACACACACACATAATTGCAATGTCATTTTCTCTTTTTTTTTTTTTCCAGATTCCTTGGCATTACTCAGTTTTCGCCTACACATGCCAGAAAAGCGTTTCCATGTTTTGACGAGCCAATCTACAAGGCAACTTTCAAAATCAGCATCAAACATCAAGCAACCTATTTGTCTCTATCCAATATGCCAGTGGAAACGTCTGTGTTTGAGGAAGATGGATGGGTAACAGATCACTTTTCACAGACCCCTCTCATGTCCACATATTATTTAGCCTGGGCGATTTGCAACTTCACATACAGAGAAACTACCACCAAGAGTGGAGTTGTAGTAAGTATTTTCAGCTTAATGATGTTTTGGATAATGTCCACTCTGTAATGTAACCTGATTTGTGGGTTAACAGGAATTATTTGTAACTGTTTCACAACTGGAGGACAAAATGTCATCCTGGTTTCACACACAGATGGGAACTTCTTTTCTCTACTTGGCTTTCTTATTTCTTTAACCATTTCTGTCTTCCATTCTCATGGTCCTTGTCTCTCTTCATCTCCACTATAGTTCTGGGTAGTCTTGGAACAGCTGTTGACCTTTTTGGGAAATTTCTTGATTCTGCTGCTGCTTTCTACTGTGAAGTATTTCAAATGTACAGAAAATGTGATAAATAATAGAATAAACTCCACATACAGACTAGGCATCTGTTGAGAAGAAACCATATGAATAGGATTGAAGTGCTCTGTGTAGACCTCCCTGATCTCATTGCCTTGCCCTCTCCCTTAGATACAACACTGACCTGAATTTCTTTCCACACACATTATTAAACAATTATCACATATGTATATTCAAATATAACACACATTGCTCTTAAAAATTCTATCTAAGAGCTTTTAGATTGTAGCTGTCATTCTATATTTTGTTATTATTTCATTTAATTTTCTTAGGGACCGGGAGGTATAGCAAGCATTGTCTGCATTAAATTTATGATAATGATCAATTAGGTTTTGTTTAATTGCCATCATTTGTGACATCATGGTGTTCTGAGCACTTTTTACATACACAAATACTGTTGTATTATGTTATGTCAGGCTATGCTGAATGAATAATTTCTTCCTTATTTAAATGGTTTCCACAAAACTAAGTATTTATTTTAAATTTCATATTAATGCCAAAGGTACTAAGCTTCTCATTTTTCCATATACGTAGTTGAAGTTTAAAGAGATTGAGTAAGCTACCCAGGTTCAAGAACCATAAGTCCAATCTGTCGGTTTGATCCCAGGGTTCGACTTTTCTCTTCTGTGCCCTAAGGAATCTGTGTTTCCCTGTTTTACCTGCATATCTTTGAGAGAATTCATCTTGTGATTCTTTCCACCACAGAGCTCTTATATTCAATGTTCCTTGAACATAGCAGAATAAGTGAATAGAAATCTATGTTTTTAACCTGTAGGGAGTTCATAGCTTTATAATAACCCAACATTTGAAAAACAGTTTTGCCTAAGAATTTTTTCTCAGTGTTACTTTTAATTTAAATCACTGTGGAGGCTGTTTAAAAAAATAAAATCTGCTTGCATACAAAATTAATACCACTTAAAAACTGTACGATGAATTCATTTGTATAATCATTAAAATAATACCTTAAGTGCTGAGTATAGAGGCTAGCAGGCATTTTGTTCTGGAGCCATATAATCATTTGAAATGTTGAATTCCTCTGATGCTTGTTGATGTCTTCTGTGGACATTTCAAGGCTGTACTCATTGGATCATACATAGCAAAGGAACACAAAGACATCTCATTTCCTCTTGTGTCTTCAAAACTTGATGACTGACTTGCTGTTGCTCAGCTACCATAAAGTACACTGGAAATGCTTTTCCCTAGTGTATTTTCTTTAAAGTGCCTTAAAGTGTTCTCAGCCCTACACAATTGTTCTTGTTGCTAAGACCCATTTGTAAAGCCAGTTGAACTCAAATTATTTAGGTGCAACTTTTTATTAGGGTTAAGAATCTCTAAGTAATTAGTAAACATTTAACATTCCTACTTATTAATTATTATGTAGAAAGATAAAACATACATCCAGAGAACATTGAAAGTTCCACTGAAAGAAAATTTCAGAGTGTATAATCTAAAAATACTAGAATCAGTAAAAGAGAAAACAGAACTGCCATTGGGAGCCCTTGTTTATCAACTGTGGAAATATAGTTTGAAACTCCACTCTCTTTTTCTGTCACCCCTTTGAAATCCAATCTATTTTCTTTTCACTGACTTTCCCCTTTATTACCGGGAGCACATGGGAATGACATTTCTCAACCCTTAGCAGCTGGAAAGGGAGGAAGTTTAGCATCTGAATCTTGGTTGTGGGATGGTCTTGCGAAGTCCAGGTGGTCATTTCAGATCAGAATCTGAGGCAATTTTCTTGGAGCTGGGAGAAAAGAACTTGAGTAGCATATTAATAATACATAGCAGAATCATCACAGTGCCTTAGGTGTGAATATTTGAGCCACAATCATTACCGTCACTATTTGCTTTACAAGCCACCTATACTTTGCAAAGCACTGTTTCAAATAATTACAAATATCAGAAGTGGAAGATCCCCTGGTACACTGACTATAAATCCAACTTTCATATTGAATGCTAATCTGCAAATATGTTGTGTTTATCCATTCTTAACATGGCTTAACATTTTTCTAACCAGTTGTCAATATTTACAAATTCAGAGATTTCACATAAAATGATTTCTGGCTTCTTTTGAAAAATCAAAAGATCTTATATCACTTGACTTGCATCCCTATTCTGCAGTATTTTCTCATTCATTTATTCCTTCAATAGATATTTATTGACTGGATGCCACATATTGTTCTAGACTGTGGTGATACAGCAGCAAACAGCAAAAGCTCTTGCTTTCAGGTATCTTTCTTCTAACGTGAGAGGCAATAATCACCTATATATGTAATCCGTCAGGTGATGATTTATACTGGGAAGAAAGTCAATAGGCTACAGTTGGGTGCTGACCGATTCATCTATGCTTGAAATTTACTTCTCAGTGCAACATAATTCAAACCACTTTTTTTTTGTACCCAGTCCATTTCACAGTTGGCTATTACCTGCTTCAGTCCTGTAGGTGTTTAGATTTCAGCTTTAATCTAGGAACATAACTCAAGAAGATAACCAGGGACTGCACATAAGGAAAACAACAAATTCACCAATTATGAATCAGTGTCATTAATATTCATTAATTGTCAAGCAGAAGTTTTAGAAAATAATCTCAAGACCATTTAGAAGATGGAGAAATGGGTAACAGTTCAAATCCAGGGATGTCCTCATGGAGAAGACAGTTGTCAATAGGACCCTAAATGATGATTTGGTCATAGAGCAGCAGATTCTATGTGCCCACAGTCCTTGTTTGGGGAAATATTAACAGGAAAAGATAAGAAGGTAGGGAAGACTGTATGGAAAACAGTGTAGTATGATGATTCTAAACTGGATTTGAGAGTCAGACAAGTCTGTTTCAGAATTCCTGCCTTGCATCTCTACGACCTTAATCACTTAATGTTTCATTATTCTAGTTTTCTTATTTGAAAACTAAAAGTCTGAGTTCTTCCTTCACCATGCTGTTCTAGTTACTCTAATGCTAGAGCAAACTATTCTAAAACTGATTGACATAGTCAGTCATCTTATTGCCTAAAGTTTCTGTGGGTCAGGAATTTGAAGGGCATAGTGGGAGCAACAACTTATATCTGCTCAGGCTTGTCTAAGACTCAGCTGGGGAGACACAATGTAAGGGGCCGATTGAAAGGGGCCAGAATCACTAGGAATCAACCTTATTTGTCTGGAAGTTGTATTATTAGTCTCTTGAGATGTGAGCTGGGGTTGTGGGCTATAACATCTACGTGTGCTCCCTGCATGGCCTGGACTTGCTTAAAATATGGTGGCAACAGTGCGGTTTGGTTTCTTACATGGCAGCTCAGAACACCAAATGTAAGTCTCCCAAAAGATCTTGGTGGAAGCTATATGGCATGTTCTTTGTACTATATTTCAGAAGTCACATCTTAGTTCTACAACATATTGTTGATTATATGCAGGTTTCTGGGGATAGTCCACACTCCACAGAAGAGGGCATAACTGCCAGCTCTGGATGGAAGGGTTGCCAAAGAATTTGTGGTCTTGTTTTTAAATCAACAGTCTCTGTTCACAAATTATTTATACCCAATCCACATAGAATATATACTCTCTAATATATACTCTCTCTCATTCTATTAATGACATCACACTGACATTTGAGGCTGACATTCTTACCAGTCAGTTGAGGTCCAGGTGCAGATGAGATGACTTGAATTTGGCTTTTTGAGCACAATGCCTCTCATTCTGAAGATTTGCTACCAAATGAGACAAGTAACTTGTGCTTCTTCCCTGTCCTCCGACTCAAGGCACTGGTGAGGCTAGAGTTATGACTATTACAAAAGCTATTAGCATTCCAGAAAGTAAAAATGTGAAGATCCAGTAGACACTGGCTCATAGCAATTCTGAAATAAACTGGTCAGTCTTGCCAGTTCCTCAGTTATGGCTCAGTGCTGTTCCCTGTGTCTTTGATGCTTGGCCTCATCCTTTGGGCTTTTAAATTTGTCTTTGAATAAACTGTTTTCCAAATTAAAACCAGTTTGTGCCTACAATTGGATAACCTCAGCTTCATTTCAATATGTACAAAGTTGGAATTAAAAAAAAAACAAACCAATGCTTATTTTGTATTGGCTCTGTTACTTTAAGTCTAAGGAAGTATATGTATGAAAAAATATTAAATTTTAATCTATCAGGAGATATCTACTCTACCAAACAAGACTATTCTTATAGATTTCTTTAAGATAAATCTTTGTCTATATCAAAGTTTTATGGAGTAAATATTCTTGTGTGAGACTCAAGCCTTCCTTTGTTGAACTGCTTCTTTTTGTAAACTTTTTGTGCCTTTGTGGTTTACTTGTTGGGCATGAAAAGCTGGTTGGTCTAGGCTTCAGGTTCTCTCTTTTGATTTTATATTGGAGTTGCTAAATTGCTTTTGTCTTCAGGAGTCCCCACAGAGGCCCAAGTGAGATGAGGCTCAGATGCTCTCAGGCTATCTCCTAAGCTTTGGATTCCTCCAGGAAAGATGCTTCCCTCAGAAATTTGGGGGCTAGGCTGGCCTGGGAGCAGGAAAGGTGCCGGTCTAAGGAAGCTGGTGGCTGTGCCACCTAGGAATGGAAAGGGAGGTGGAGGTGGGAAGAGCCCCCGAGGGCTCCTGGGGACTACTGGGAGGAACTGGGTTGGTCTGGGTGCAAAGGATCAGGAAGTAGTGGAGATTCTGGGCCTAGAGGTCAGTCCAGGAGTCTGCAGTTCCAAGACAAGAAATGGGCCAGTATCCAGGCTAGGAGGGGAGCTGGGAGGGTGAATGGGGCTGGGGGAGTCAAGGCCGGGAGGGCTATGGGACCCACCCAGGAAAGATGCTAACACCAGGAAGCTGGTGGCTGAGTGGCCCAGGGAAGCAAAGGTGTATGGGGGTGAGACCAGGCCCAGAGACTACCGGGAGGAACTGGGTTGCTCTGGATGCAAAGGATCAGGAAGCAGTGGTGGCTCTGGGCCCAGAGGTTAGCCCCGGTGTCTGGGGTGCCAACACAAGAAATGTGCCAGTAGCCAGGCTAGGAGGAGAGATGTGGCGGAGGAGCTGGGAGGGTGAAAGAGACTGGGGGTGTCAAGGCTCAGTGGGTGCTGGACTTACCCAGGAAAGGTGCTGGCACCAGGACACCGGAAGCTGTGCAGCCCAGGGAAGCAAAGGGAGGTAAGGGCGGGACAGAGTAAATATTATTAGATAATCATTACTTAACAGAGAGACTTCATGAGGCATGCCCATATACATTTTTTTTTTTAATAAAGACATTTGCCTTTTTGAAAAAGCCATATGGTACTGCTTTAAAGGTTTGAGGTCTTAGAAAGCAGTGCTCTTGGTTTGATCTTTTGGTCATGTTTTCCTGATGATGATCTGTATTTTTTTCTTGAAACTATTCTCAAGTTGAGTGTTTCCCTTATCTGATGAGGCCGTGAATGAGAAAGAGTTTTAGCTTAAAATTCAACGAATCCTAGCTCTTTTATACTTCCTCTAAAATTTGATTGGAGGCTGGGCTGTTTATTTTCTAGCTTGTATTTTCTCTTTTATAAAATTAATTTTTTACATCTTTGCCTGGAAATTTCTTTAGCTATAAAATATGGTTTCCCCACAACTGGCTAACATGCACAGAATAAGAGACTGCAGAGTGCTTAGCTCTGAATAGGAGGACACCTGTATCACAACTTTGTCTCCCAAGGCTTAGGGATCATTGTAGCAGTGGGGGATTGTAAGGGCCACAGGTAGTGGATGACCACAAGGAAACAGTGTTTTACATATAGCTGGGAAGTTACTCATGAACACACAGCAGTTGTGACAGCATGCACAAAACCTACATAAGGTCAAAGCAGTCAAAATTCCAGCACAGAGGTGGGGAAGTGGATAAGAAACCCCAACCCTAAGTGAGGAACTCTTGACAACCAATAGCTGCTGGGAGAGGGAGTCAGTTTTCTTTAAGGCTATTATGCTGTGTAGGTTACCCAGGCTCCAGTGGATGGACCCACACTGACGGGCATTTGCAGATATGATATTCCTTTAAAAATATAATATATATATAATAGTATATATAAAATACAGTACATAAAATCAGATGGGAAGTAATAAGGGGAGGTGCAGATAGGGGAGGGGGTCTGAATATGATTAAAATATATTGTATGAAATTCTCAAAAATTCAATTAAATATACATTTCTGTAGTTTTATTCCTTGTTTTCCTTGGCACTATAGGTAATCAATTGGGTGACAAAGTTTACTTTTTTTTTTTTTCACTGGGTTTCCCCTCCCCATAACTCCTCAGACCCAAGCTCTTCCCAAAGAAAGTCATAAATTACCCTTTTTTTTTTTTAAATTTTTAAAAATGATTTATTTAATAACAACATACTTAAAAGAGGCATATCATTACAACACAATTGACATATTCAATAACGGTTTGGGTGACAAAGTTTACTTTTACTGCGTAACAGAAGTCCCATTTTATTCAGCTTAAAATAATTTTCATATGGTGTATACATGTCACGTGTATACACATATGTGTGCAGTTTTTTTAAATTTTTAAAAATGATTTATTTAATAACAACATACTTAAAAGAGGCATATCATTACAACACAATTGACATATTCAATAACGGTTTGGGTGACAAAGTTTACTTTTACTGCGTAACAGAAGTCCCATTTTATTCAGCTTAAAATAATTTTCATATGGTGTATACATGTCACGTGTATACACATATGTGTGCAGGTGTGGTCACCCATGCACACATGTGGGTGTCTTCCTTTGTTGCTCTTTATTTCTGGAAGTTCATCAATTCTGTCTTTTTGCTTCTTAAGTGTTCAAACTCTTGGCATCGCTATGTCTACTGCTTATACCCCTGCAGACCTGACTGGGTGACCCAATCCTGTATCAACTGTCTCTTACATCTAGTAGAAGTGATCTGTATGTCATTAGTATAGTAGGAGCAGAGCCAGTAGTTTCTATTAAGTGAATTTACAGTGAAGAAATAGATGCAGCAGTTATAGAAATGCAAATTAAAACTATTTTGAGATTCCATGTTACCCCAGTCAGAACAGTTATCATTAAGGAAACAAACAAAAAATAACGAGGAACACTTATTCACCGCTGGTGGAAATGTAAGCTGGTACAGTTACTATGGAAATCAGTATGGAGGTTTCTCATACAGCTGAAAATAGAGCTGCCGTATGACCCAGTTATACCATTCCTGGGTATATGTTGGACAGACTCTAAGTCTTAACCAGAGAAATACTTGCACATCCATGTTTATGTCTGCACTATTCACAGTAGCTCAGAAATATAACTGGTCCACCATTACATGAAAGGATAAAGAAAATATAATAAATATGCACAATGGAATTTTATTCATCTATAAAGAATGAAATCTTGACATTTGGGGGACACTGGATAGAACTGGAGATCACTAGGTTAAGTAATATAAACCGGGTTCAGAAACAATCACCATGTTTTCTCTTATATGAGTGTAGTGTGTGTGTGTGTGTGTGTGTGTGTGTGTGTGTGTGTGTTGAAACTATAAAGAGGTCCATGAAAAATGAAGAAGAGATCTTAGGGTGTGTATGGGGGACATTAAAAAGAGAAGGTAATGAAATGCAAGTGACATGAGTGCAGAAGAGGGAATACCATGTGAAGGAAAGGTGTCAGCAAGAGGAAGGGAAGGGGAAATGTGGAAGAGGGTAGGGAAAGCGGATGCATAAGTACAAAGTGTGTATAAACTGCATAATGAAATCTATTATCTTGTACGCTAACTTAAAAAATTAATAAACACTTTAAAATTTGCTATTGAAAAAGTAGGAGTGGAGAGATGAAGCAGACTGTAGACTTATTTAAAGAATGAGAGCTGTTGAAAAATCAGGTATATTTACATGGTAGGCCGAATGGTAGGCTGGAGGGATGTGTTAATAACAGAGAGGAGGAAGACTGCACAGGCCAAATCTAGTTAATGGAGGAGTTTATAAGATTCTCCAGCCCCAAGGTTTCCATTGGATCTTGGTGTAATGGAGTGTGCCTCAGCAAATCTCTATTCCCTGGTGGCTGGCTTGAGCTGATGGTAGATTCAGTGATGGATGTTAATGGGTTTTGTTATGTAATCCACAATTCATCAAAGCCCTGAGGTTTAAGAATCTATATACTATGAGGCCAATAGAGGCTAAGGGAAAAGCCTAAGTGAAAATCACACAACCCTGCTGAATGGAACAGTTTGGGTGGTGTACAGCGTTCACAATTGCAGTGTCTTTATGCTTGATAATGTGTGCCAGACTGCCTGGTGCTTGGCCAGGTATATTTCCCTTTCTGTAGTGAGAAGGAAAAGGATTCTGGCTGGTTTCTTTCTTCCTTTAGTCTTCCTGGACGATTTTGGGTGACTGCAGCTGGTTGCCTCTTAGATATGTTCTTGACATACCTAGGATAAAGTAACCACATATAATCTAATGATACAAAGGTTTTTCTTTTTTCTGTGTTGCTGACTTACATTGTGATTTGATTTATTGTTGTTTTTTACTTTCTCTCTCTTTTTTATCTCTTAGTTATTTATGACTTTTACTTTAAATGACTGTTTGGGGCCAGTATTTATGATCCAAAGGAAGTACAATGTTGCGTTGCGTAGAGGAGGGTTGGGATGAGAGATGAAATTGATGATTTATGCATATGCCAGATCATGAGGCATGTTTATGTCATGTTAAGTACTTTTGATTTTTTTCCTTTAGGCAGAGCCTTGAAGAACCTGAACTTGCTTTGTATCATATTAAGAGCTTTATCTAAATATATGAGGATAATCAAAGAGTCACCATTATTTTCAAAAGAGACTCATTTTATTTTCTTCATTATTTTCTTGGTTATGTTATGCTTTCATGTATGATTAGGGTTCACCATGTCTATTGAATTCAACTTTTCCAAGAATTAGAGAGTAGAAATTAAGTGGATAGAAGGCAAGAAGAAGTTGTTTAAATCATAGGTGGTATGAATAGCAGCAAATCCTTTGCATCTTGTTTTAGACAAAAATGAGCTAGAGCACAGTGTGTGTGTATGTGTGCGTGTGCATGTGTGTGTAATCTCTGGATAATTGTCAAATATCACAAAGGATGAGATAAATAATCATACTGTAAAGTTGTTATCACTCAGGTCTAAATGATTCCTAAAGGATTTGAAGCTAAATTTCAGAAATACTACCCATAATATATTGTTGAGATACGTTAATATTTCTAGGGATTTGGCTTATAGGAAACAGAAAAATTCTTTTCTGAAGAATCCTGGAAGGGCTTTGTATTCAGAGTAAAGGGAGAAGATATCAAAAGTACTATTAGTACTGTCTGCCACCTACTAGTGTTTCTTGAGTTCCTTATCAGACCAGGTGGCAGGAGAAAAACCCACTGGGTCTGTTCAATGCTGTTGTATCCTGATTAGGTTTAAATTGGGTAGGAACTGGTGAATGTCTAAGGCCAATCACCCTCCATATGTATGGTTCACATGAAAATTATTTGTCATGTCATATTCTTTAAAACCACAGACAACCATTTCTCTTCATTTTCAAATATAGATTATGCTACTACATTTAATAATGACCTGATGTATTTTTTAAAAAATCTGTCAAAAGTAAGATTACCGAGTGGACAATAGACCTGCTGGATTCCTAGGAAGTTCACACAGATATAGAACTTGAAGTGATAGCAAATATTTATTTGCTAAATATTTCTAAACTTTTTTGATTAAACTTGATTTAACATCCAGTGGTATCCTCTGTGGATTTAATACCATGTTAAACATCATGCAAAAAGCCAAAGTGTAAGAGGTTTAGTAGACAGTTTCATATTAAACACACTGCCCAATATTGAGAGGTACAAGGCACTGCTTCAAAAAGGAAAGCCATCTGGCCTGATAAAGAAGTCAGAAACGTTGGTAGGTGGCAGTGATTGAGAGAGGCAGTGCTATCACAGTACCTTTGATGTCTTCATTTTCCACTGACTATTCAGCTTGACTTATTTGAATATAAAGGTGCTTGGCACTGCTTCATAAAGGAGAGGTAAATCTGTGGAATATTTATTCTAGATATTCAAGAAGAACACGAAAGAACATCAAGAATATGGATAATAGTTTTAAAGCATTCGGTTTGAGGGATGGGAGACTATTGGTAAGTACAGAAGGCATTTAGAGAGATTTCTTTGTGAGAGGAAATATTGAGAGAAGGGAAGGGCACTGGATTTTCTTTTCTTTCTTCTTTTGATAGGGTCTCCCTGTAGCTCCAGCCTACCTGGTACTCTCTATGTAGATGAGGCTGGTCTTGATCTTACAGAGATCTGCTTACCTCTGCCTTCCAAGTCCTGGAATTAAAGGTGTAAGCCATTATGCCTGGCATGGATTTTTCTTTATAGTAAGAAGATAAGTGTATTAATTAGTTGGTTGAAAATAATTGAAAGCAACTTAAAACTTAAGTAAAAGAGAAATTCAAATGTAGGATCTTGGGATGCTCACATAAATGAAGACTTAAACCATGGAATCTTGGAAGGATTGCTTGAGGCTCCTGAAAACATATGCAAATTAAAATCTTCCTAGGATACTGCCATCAGATGGTCTTAGTAGCAGTCCGCAGACTTCAGGGAGGGAGAATGAATATT
The DNA here is from genome assembly GCF_000622305.1 of Nannospalax galili. Lineage (NCBI taxonomy): Eukaryota > Metazoa > Chordata > Mammalia > Rodentia > Spalacidae > Nannospalax > Nannospalax galili. The sequence continues at coordinate 2,597,534 of NW_008339767.1, read as the reverse complement.
TTGAAGAACGATGCAGATATGGGATTTTTGAAAAAAATCAGTACAACACAGCTAGAAACTTGGGCGAGATGGCTTCTTCTTTTCCTCCCTTTTTGTTTTTCTTTTTTACTCTTTTTGAAACAGGATCTCCTTGTAGCCCCAGCTGGCCTAGAACTTGCTATGTAGGCCAGGCTGACCTTGATCTCACAGAGATCTGCTTGTCTCTACCTCCCAAGTGCTGTAACTGAAGGTGTGCACTGCCATGTCCTGCTGAGAGATAGTTTCTTAAAGGAAAAATAATTCCCCTTATTTATTAATTTAGAAAACTTAGTAATTTATAAAATTATTTCTAAAACTAAAAAGGTAGGAATTATTAAGAAAGGGGAAATGTGTCTTTTAAGCCAATATATCATGACACATACGGGTATCATTTACTTAGTATTTATTAGCTGCAAGACATCATTCTATGTATCATTTCATTTAATACTCAATTTAGCTTTTTGAGGCATACACTGTTATTGCTCCTAATTTTCAATTTCATTAGACTGAGAAACACCTAAGGGATGAGTAAAGCACACCCAGGGGTATGTTTGTGATGTCATTTCCAGATCCGAACACATCACAAAAGCTCTGGCCTAATGAATGAACTAATGCCTTAATAGATTCATCAGAGGACAGAATAAGTGAAAATTAGTGAAAAGTAGTATGTGGGGCCCATTTAGAGGAAGTACTTCACTAGGGGCATCTTCTTGTGGGCTATAGATTGCCAGACTTCCTTCCTGTGTTCTCTTTGCTCTGCTCTTCATCTGTAGTGAGGTGAGGAAGCACTTCCCCTTCACACTGCAGCCACATGGCGTTCTCCCAAGTGCACGGCATCAAAAACCTATGGATTAACCTGATACCATGAGCCGTAATTCCTCCCTTAAGTGTTTCTGTCAATTATTTTGTCATAGTGATGGTGAGAAAATAACTAATATACCTATATTTCAAGATGAGGATGAGAGTAGGAATAGCTCTCTTCGCCTTGATTCTGTAGCTCACTTGTGGCAGAGCCAGCACCCATCCCTAGGTATACATGGTTCAGAGTTTATCTGCTCAAGTGTATGGGATTCAGCTGAAGATGCTGGGTGGAGAATTGCAAGAGATGAAATGGAATCAACAGATCAGGCTCAAAAGACAAATGTAGATCAGAAAAAGAAAAAAAAATAAGGAAACCTTTCCAAAAGATAAAGAAATTAGATGACTAAAATAATTTTTTTTTGGTCTCTTTTAGACAGGGTCTCCCTGTAGCCCCAGCTGGCCTGGAACTCACTATGAAGACCAGGCTGACCTTGAACTCACACAGATCCACCTGCCTCTGCCTCCTGAGTGCTGGGATTAAAGGCGTGTGCTACCATGCCTGGCTTGACTGAAATAAGTTTTAAGTATCCCAGCCTTATGTGTCAGTGCATGCTTTTAATCCCAGTGCTTGGGAGGCAGAAGCAGGCTGATCTTTGTGAGTTTGGGGCCAGCCTGATCTACATAGTGAGTTCCAGGCCAGCTGGGGCTACAAGGAGACCCTGTCTGAGAAAAGAAAAAGTAAAATAAAATAAAATGAGTTTTAAGTATCTCAAGTTAGTTTGCCAAATACTTTGAAAGGAGAAAAGTGAAATCTTGGAAGCCCACCAGAAGGTAACAACTGAGCATGTAGTTTGGAAGTTTTGCCTGGGTAAAGGCAATTCTCTACCTGCCATTTACTTTTCTCACATGGTAATGAGACCTATGTTTCTCACATGGATCCATGGAAGATGTGATTCAATTACTGAATGGAAATTTTAAAGACTATTTGTATGAAAAGCAAAAGTAGTCTACCCTCAGAGCATACCATTCTTCCAGCAGTTCTAAGTTTCATCTTCTCCCTGAAACCTTTGGAAACTGTACTCTGCCTTCTATTATGATTCTCTAATAAGTTCATGGTGTTTTCTGCACATCTATTTTCAGTGACTAGATGGAGGATCTTTGAGGAAAAGAATTGTTTCCAGGTAAAAGCATGCTCATCTATTATAAATACTATGCATGCAATTATAAACATATAATGCACTATAAATGTATATGAAATTCACAGAATTACACACACACACACACACACACACACACACACACTCACCACACACACATTCCCCATGGCACATAACACAGTTCCTTTTTCACAGAAATCAGTGAGTAAATATTCAAAGAATGGGTAACATAAGATACATTTTGAAGGAAAAAACAGTAGGTTCTTTGTGAATGTCTTGACTTGGGCTAAAAGAACAGGAGAGAATCAAAGAAAACTTCCAAGATTTTGGTTGCTTGCCTGAAAAGATCATGTATTAACATCTTCCTTC
>NW_008339767.1:2594814-2595165 GCF_000622305.1 Nannospalax galili | reverse complement strand
CTTCCTTCCTTCCTTCCTTCCTTCCTTCATCTCTTACTTTCTTTTTTACTATCTTCTGCAGAGCTCCTGGTCCAGGAGGAAGACTGACCGGAAGGAAGCATTTAACTTCCTTTCTTCTGAAAATTTAACACTCCAAAGTCTTGTCATGTCAGTGAGAGAAAATGAAGAAATAGGAGTTATTTTTTTCATATAGAAAATTTACTATATGTGTCTCTCTGATGAAATGTAAATCTTTTAAATGGGAAGTCAGGCTGAAAGTTAGGTTATCACCACACATGCCAGAATTAATGCAGAAGTGTCTCAGCATTTCAGGTAAGGGAAAATAATCAAATGACACAGACTCACTTTGTC
>NW_008339767.1:2590987-2594667 GCF_000622305.1 Nannospalax galili | reverse complement strand
CAGAAGTGTCTCAGCATTTCAGGTAAGGGAAAATAATCAAATGACACAGACTCACTTTGAATGAGAGTTTGGTTTTATTTTTTTCTTTTTCAATACTTCATTACACAATAAGAAATTCCATCAGAACAGCTTCAGTGAGATTGTAGGAGGTACTCATGGTGGAAGGAATCCTTTTACATTACAGTCCCCTAGGGAAAGACAGTGGGTGCCATGAGACAGTGAAACTGCCCTGTGTAAAAAGACCAGCTGACTGTGTAAGGATTCTATTAAGCTATGTGTTTTGTAGCAGGCTATAGAGGTGTCAAGCACAAGCTGGCCAGGGAACGCTAGTGGAAGCAACATGGCTATTCAGCAGATTGGGCTTGGGCTTTGGATTCCATCACTTGCTAAGGGCATGTCTCTTGACTGGAGTCAAAGTCTCTTACATAAAATGGGAATAACAATTTGTACATTGAAATGCTGTTGAAAAACTTAAAAGAGACACTAAAAGTAAAGTGCTCATCAAAATGCCAGACACATAAGGACACTACAGATAAAAGTAGTCAGTGTATGTGTTGCTGGTGGCCCGGCAGGATTGTAGGAGAGTTGAAGGAGAATGAACATAGATGGTTAAAACGGGAACGTTTGTGAGAGCAGCTTCAGAAAATGAGTTTGCCAAAAGCAAGGAGGCATAGTTTAGGATGAGAGGACAGGAAATACTGGTATTTTATCTAAACCTCCCAGAATAATGCCACTGTGGAAAGTATTGTAAAAATTTGTAGCATTTATTTTTCTTGGGATTACCAACATTGTGTGAACTAATAACCTAATTATTAGAAGATGTGAGATGTGTGTGAGGTATGTTTCTATATGGTTCTGTTAGATGTGAGAGATAGAAGATTTGTGTGCCTATGGAAGAATTGCTCCTGGGATGGGGGCAGGGGGAGGTTTAGGTAGGATTTTGAATAATAGTGGAGATTAAACTAATCATCACAAAGGTGTCTAATTATTATATTTATATAACATATATTTTAAAAGTAACAACACGTCAGCTCTCAGGCTATGATTAAAGGTAGGATGGAAGAAAAGGATGTACAAGTGAAAAGCTGGAAAAGAAGAGATGTTCTATATTATTGGGATGTCATAAAATCATTAATTCATCAATTATTTCATTTTACAATAGCATTATCTCATTAATCACTTAAGTATCAGACTGCATTTCAAAATTTTATATGGATTATCTAATTTTATTTTCACAGCTATGTGTAGAGTCTTGTACAACAGTATTTCTTACATTGTGCAAACAGAGAAATGTAGGCAGGGATGGCCTTAGCTAACTTGCTGCAAATGCTGGAGGTGGGGATCAGGCACAGGAGTTCTGCGTCCAGAGCTCTGCTCCTCCTGAGTCATTGTGCTACCTCACAGAAGATTGAATGTCTAAGGGTAGATTCAGGGACGGACTTGAGAAACATGGGTTCTCTTCCCAGAGAACTTGTTTCCCAGCTATATGTGAGATACTTCACAGAGAATGTATATCTGGGGCAATTTAACTGTGACTATTTTGGGGAATGGATCTCTTTAGCACCCTTTGGAACCAAGTGTCTCAGTCACTACACTGTTGACATTTTATGCTAGATAGCACTGCGGCTCTGTCCTGTACATTACAGAATGTTTAACACTGGTAGCACGCAAAGCTGTGATACCTGAAAATATCTCTAGACATTGTCAGATGTGTGTGGCAGAATCACTCCAGTGGAGAACCATCACTGCAGAAAGTTGGCTCTGGTGGCTGATGACTCTGTGGTGAAAATGTGGAGGTGATTGTATGTGGAGGTGTGGCATCTCTGGAGCACACACCCCAAAAATTCCAGGGGCATGCCGCCTCTTGATGCCTACTTGCTTCTGCACATAAGTGTGGGCAATGGCATAGTTAGGAAGAATCTAGAACCTATCACTAGAGATTTTAGGAACTGGACATGAAATGAGACACGATTTCCATATATTTCTGAAATTATCATGGTAAAAGTAGTGCAAGTGAAAAGAAACAGCTCTTTGTGAGGAAAGAACAGACATGGATCTTCTAACACTATGTTCTACAGAAAGAGATTATTTTGACTGTTTTAGGAGTAGACTGAGTATCATTCAGTTTGCAGGGTTTCCAATGTAGTGGTTGATGTTGATGTACTCTTTTCTTTATATTTTGGATGAACAAGCTTGGCACAGTGGTTTTGAAATTATATTGCATTTTAGAACCACTAGAGACTAGTTCTTAAAAATTCACATTTAGAATCCTATTCTAGACTTATCACATCTCAACTGTCAGATCTGGGTGGAGCTCTGAGATTATTCTCGCAGTCTCTATGAACACCTCTGATGTGAAGCCTGGACTGAAACGTTCTGTCCCGTGCTTCCTGTAAGAGATGATCAGTAATCCTGATTCCTCCTTTGAAGGGTATATCTTGGAAGTTACATGCAAAGAAAGCATTTCTTTTGGGTTCCCATTTGCCTTAACTTTCATACATGCTTTACCTAGCTGCAGTGGATGTTGGGAAATACAGTCTTTATTTTATAAGGTCAGGTGTCAAGCTAAATGTGAGGGGACCAGGAGGAGAGACTTTGGTCAATGATTAGCAGTCTTTGTCACAGATAGGATTTAAAATTTAATAGCAGCATCAGATCTTTATTGAACACCCAGTGTGTGCCATGGGCATGGAAAAGCAACAGTGTGTTGTTACTGTCATCGTTATCCCTGTTTTAAAGATGGAGAATGGAACGCAGAAGGGTTGAGCACTTGTTCTTAGGTTCAAAGCCAGTGTTAGAACTGAAGTACTGAACAGTTTTATATATGCTGACACAGCGTTTTTCATGAGACAATCTAATTTTAGTTCACCCAAGTAACTTACTAGTTCAGTTTGTAGATTCCTTAGATTTAGATACAAAATACATTTTAATCTTATTGATAGTAGGAATGTCGATAGTCCTGTATACCTCATATTTTATTAGAGTTTTACTACCCTATTTTTTAAATTTAAGAGCTCATTTACTTAGATCTAAGTGGGGAAAAGAAAGGAACATCATAAGCTGAAGCAGATAGAGAAATATAATTTGGTAAAAATTTGAACTTACAGTACCCAATAATCCAGAGGATTGCACACAAATTAAGGAAATTTGGGAGTCACTGTGATCCTGTCAGACCATGATTCACAGAAAAACCATTTTGTAGTTATATGCCTACATAGACCTCTCCCCGTAAGAGCTAGTTCATGAATGAAGGAGAAAAATATGCAGTCAAACTTATTTATCATCTTGAGATGACATAGTCCAATAACAGTCTCAGAAGTTTGAGAGCTTTGTCTAATCAAGAGGAGGGTTAATAACAAGCTGCTCATGGCTACATGCTACTCTGAGGTGATCATTCTCAGTTAATCTTTCTATAGAATTGACTCCTAGTGTCACGGAGTCACAGTATATACACAAGTGAGCACGGTGTGTTAAGAGCTGGTTGATGGAGAGAAGCACAGCACACTTAACTCTTGAGGGAGGTATTGTCTTTCCAAGAAGACTGTATGGGACTACAGATGGTAAACATAAATCAGTCATATTGTCCCATGTGTCTGTTATCTTATCTTCTGGTTAGATAATGATAGAGAGAAAAGGAAGAGAAAGAGAGAGAGAGAGAGAGAGATTTTTTAAAAAAATGA
>NW_008339767.1:2545143-2590348 GCF_000622305.1 Nannospalax galili | reverse complement strand
CTCATCTACGGCAATCCATTGTCAGTATTCCTTTGGATAGAATTGGGGTCGAGAGAGATTTTTTAAAATTAGAATATTTCCTCTCCATCCAAAGAAAACTACAAAGATGCCAGTAAAACTTCAGCAGTAAAAGTCCTTAATTCTTGGAAACAGTTACATGCATATTATATTGTTCACACATGTTACTGAATAGTATCCAAATCACAATCATATCAACAAAACAACGATGACAAAGATGAGGACACACAATATGTCCAGTAGAAAAAATAAACGGTATGCTAAAAAGTAGGATGAATCATTTCAACTATTAATCTTTCCTCAAGAATGGATAGAATGGATGACTGAATTCCACTGAAATGCTTTGGGCTGGGTTATAAGGGATAGCTACATCAGGACAGAATACAGCTGCTCAAGGTTTGACTTCTGCAAATAAACCATATAGGCATAAATTAGCATTGATGAAAAATCCAATAACTAACCAATGCTGACTATGAATCCAGGAGAAGTTTGGCTATAGGAATTATTTGCCTTCTCAGTAATAGTCCTAGTGTATTCAGTGGTATTGACTGTAATTATATGACAGTTGTTATCAGGAAGTATTAACAACCAGGGAAAGGGCATTTTCTTTCCTGGTATAATATATAGGGGCAAGGCATTCCTAAACCAGGCTTAAAAAACCCCAACAGTTGTTTTATTATTCAAGATGTAAGGTTAATCTAAATAAGTAGGTGTAATTAGACAAAGTAGATCATTTTCATGAGTAATTTCACTGACTGCATTTGCTCTGTGACTAATGCTCCTTCTTGTCATATGTGGCTGTATTATGCCCACCACATCCCCCAACTCCAAATCTTAGAAGACACTCCAATATTTTTCTCAGTCTTCTCTCTGTATCTTGGCTACGATTGCCACTTAATCTATTTTCCTTTCCATCTCAGTGATTCAAATAGCTTCACCTTATTGGGTTTATAACTAGGGACGATCTCTAGTCCAAGGACAGGTCTCACATAGCTGGAATTACTGTCATCCACTTTATCCTTCTCCTGCTTCATGACTGAGAGCTTGTCTTGTTTTAGGGAATTCGTAAGAAACTTAGGATTTAAAAAAAAATTGAGATTAGAAAACAATATTTTACAGGAGGAGTAAGGAGGATTTAGACATTTTTTTTCTTTTAAATGTCTTATTTTTTCTCATGTTTTTGTCATTTTCATACAATATAGTTTGATGGTATTTAGATCCTTTCCACTATCTGCACCTCCTCCCACTGCCCCCTGCTCAATTTAATGTACTCTCTTATATAATGCAGCCTACAGAGTCTGATTTGTTTCCCCAAATGTTCATCCGTGTGGGTCCGTTCATTGGGTCCACCAAGAGCCCCATCCCTGTAAGACAATGCCTTTCCCCCTCCCAACAACCATCAGTTTCTAAAGCTGCTTAGGTTGAGCTGGGATTTCTTACTCACTTCCCCATGTTTTATATATCTGTAGTTTTCACCGAAAACAAACTAAAGGACAATATTCATTAATTCTTTCATCAATTTTTGATTTCATGTCAGAAAGTAATTACAGACTACGACTACGTATGGTATCTCTGCACATCACAAGCTATTAAGCACTTTCTGAAAATCTGCATAATATAAACACTGTTAAGTCAAGGAGGGCAGGAATCATTTTATAATACAAAATCCCACTTCCCAACTATGTAGTCTTTTGGTCTAATTTATTGTTCATTTTGACTCTATACTGAATGATTTTACAACAGTATTAGAGGATGTAGATACTTCAGCTATGATAAAAATAAGATAATCATTCTTCCCTATGAAGAAAGCATTTCACCCATTTAATTGGGCAATATTATTCATGCAACAATGAAAGTTTTATGTGTTCTAGGCACTATTGTAGGCATTAAGGACATAGCAATGGGCAGAAAGGAAGAAATGTCACATAGCTTACCTTTTATTCCAGTGAGATGAGATGGCCAAAATGAACACACAATGTACTAGATGATTATATCTGCAAAAGAAAGAAGCAGTGAGAGACAGGTAGTGGAGGAATTTGATCAGGAAATGCCTCTCTCAGAATTAGTGTAGGAGCTGAAGGTGTCTGGGACAGGGATTTCCAGGTAGAGACAGCCAGTGCCAAAGTGTTGAGTCAGGAGAGTAACTGGAGTATTATAGGTGTTGCAGGAGTTGCCTTGGGGTGCAGAGAAGGGTAGCTGATGTGTTCTGATGTGTGTACATGTGTAGAGAAGGCCTTAAAAGTGAGATAAGGTCTTTTGTTTCCAATTTGAGTCCTATGAAAGACTTTGAGGTTCAGACTTGTTTTTCAGAAAGACATTTGATTTCAGCCTGAAAATAGACTATTGTGGAAGTAAGGATGAAGCAGAGGGATGAGCTGAGTAGTTACTTCAGAGTGTAGGCAGTGGGGTGTGGAGAAATAGTGTGATGTGGATTATAGTTTGAAGGTACAGGTGTTGGGATTCATGAAATCCTGGATGTGGGTTGTGAGAAAATGAGAAAATTTGAGGAATCCTTTCAGTTTATGTTCTGCTAATGTGATGTATCTACAATTTTGAAGTCATACAGGGATCAGTTGAGATAGTTGCTTATTGCTGTCAGAGAATAGTTCTGAATTGGCTCAGTTCAAGCTAAAACTGAAATCTTTCCATTGTCTAAATGGGTAATACTAAGCATTCAACAACGAATTAACTGAGCTTTTGAGAGTGAATTTTCCAGTTACACATGTTCTATGTGCCTATAAAATACAATTTTTACTGAAAAATCAGATACTTTTGGTTTAGGAACTTTCTTGACATTCCTTTCTCTTCCATATTTTATTATGAGGAACATCTGGGATTCAACAAATAATGGCCTAAAGGCTTCAGTAGAATCCATGTTGATGTCTTCCTGTAGTCTTTACCCTGATTTGGGCCATTATGGAGGGAGGACCAGAAGAGAATCCACTGGCTTCCCAGAGCAAGGCAACTCTGACTCCTGCCTTTCCAGGTGGCAAAAGTGCATTTATTTCATCTGTAGCGTTACAGACTATTGGTACTCCATGCACACACTGGTGACTGTAAGTACAGATTGCCTGTGACCCAGCATTTAGCAATGACTTCTTTAGATAATTGACATCTGTGAGAAATCATTTAATGGACTTTTGGACAATCTACTCCTTTAGATCAGTGGCACAGAGGATGGATGTTGGAGATTAACAGATTCTGGAGCTCATTCGTTTCTGATATGTATTAGCTGTGTTAAGTAACCACTTTAAACAGGTAATCTCATTTCATCTAAGAAGCTTTTATTATGCATGTTAGATGAAGTGAGATTACATAGATAAAGTACCTGGCATGTGAAAGACTATTTTTCTTCAATCCTTATCTGTTCCTGCAGTGTGATATATTGTCAGAAAGCAACAAGCCTGATCCAGGTTATAGCAGTAACTATAGAAATACTTTCCCAGAGTAATAATTGTCACATGCTCATTTTAAAGCAGGAGTCTATATGTGAAATAGTCAATTAAATATTATTTCTATATTTTTCAAACCTTTTCTATTATCTAAAATCTCATCTGTAAAACTAGGTGATACATTCCTCATTGAATCACTATACAAAGAAAAGATTTCTCTAGTCCAGTATTATTTCCTTCTTAACTTGATTGAGAAGAAATTCACATTTCACTTTAGTGTCTAGATGCATAATTAATTTTACTTCCCCTTTTGATAACTCTAGTACATTTCTTTTTACTTACTTTGTTATTTTAAAATGTTAAAACTCTTGTAATATCAAGTTTATTTTTTAACCAACTTTTTAAAGGTGTAATTTATGTGCATTAAATGGTGCCCTTTAAATTGTACAGTTCACCACTGGGTTTGGACAGATGCGAAATCACCACTGTAATTAAGACAGAGACTATTTCCATCACCCAGAAGTTTCCTCATATCCCTTCCTCTGTTAGTCCCAGGCAGCTACTGCATTGAGTTTAATTATTCAAGCTCTCTTAAAGTCATTTTTTAGGTAGAAGACGAATGGTTCTATGTGAAAAGCAAGAAGGGGGAGTCGGTGAACCCCTTTATTCATTCAGGATATATTTGAAGAAGAGAGGTAATCAAATAAAGGAGAAGGTATTTTTAAAATTTTGATGAGAGAGAGAGAGAGAGAGAGAGAGAGAGAGAGAGAGAGAGAGAGACTGTGTGTGTGAAAGAAAAAAGTTTTAGAGTAATTGGAAAGACTGGTTATCAGCAGTGAAAGAGGCCTCAAAGGAGACACGAGAGGAGGTAAGGAACATCACTGGGGGAATAATTAGGAATAGGAGGACCAGATGCTTTCCTCGGAAAACAGAGGTGAGGTGGCTCAAGATGAAGGGATAATAGTACACTGCTTGGAGAGAGAGGTAAAGAGATCGTATTAATGGTGCAAGAAATGTTTATCTGTTAAGAGTTATAGGGGAATGATAAGGTGCCTGAAGAAAATAATGAGATTTTAGAATAGCAACCATGGGGAAAGGGAGCAATTGCTGTTCTGCTGACAAGGAATAGTAATTGGTACTGATGGTCAGTTGACACTGGAGGTCAAGAATTTGTGATGGAATCAATCAAGTACATGGTGGGTCTCCCTACCACCCCCAGTGGCCTCTTTGTGACCAGCAAAAATAGAAGATGTTTATCTACATTGATTAAAAGTTGCAAAGAGAGTACAGAGGAAGATCGGGAAAACCAGGAAATTGAATGCTTTTTACAGAGTTAAGGACCCTGACATCTAATGAATGAGGAAACTAGTCAGAGGCTCAGATAAAAGATGAAACAGATTATTCTAATTTGTTACTTGTTACTCATTATTAAAATAAATGAGGAGGGTATACATTAATTATAATCAGTTTTAAAAATATTTTTATTGATTTGAGGATACATTGTATTTTAAAATACAATGCATTTTAATCATACTCAGACCCCCTCTCCTGTCTCCACCTCCACCTCACTGTCCCCTGGACTTCATGTTTTCTATTATTTATCTTTTTAAAATTTTTTCTAGTTTTATTTCTGTTGCTGCTCTAAATTACTCTCTTAAAAAGTTTTTATTGAGTTTTTTTACATTTCATACAACAGTTCTTAATCAAATTTAGACCCCCCCTCCCAACCATGCCCCCACCGGACCTCATGCATTTCTCCATACATGTTAAGCCCTATCCTGTCAAACATTTGTACCCAGATGTCCTTCTGTGTAAATTCATCCACTGGAGTCTAATCAGCCTATATAGAGGACATTGGTAAGGCCTACTCTCTCTCACCCAGTAGCAACCAGTCTCCAATAGTTCCCAGGTTAGGACTGGCCCTGTCACTCATTTCCCTCTCTCTGCTCTGGGCCCTTGTCTGATTGAGTTGGTATGGGTCCTGTGCTCCATACCACCATTGCTGCAAGTTCACATGTACAATCTTCCAGTGACCTGAAAGCCTCTGCTTCATGAATCAACCCTGGCTCTTACAATCTTTCTGCCCCCTCTTCTGAAGTAGTCCTTGAGCTATGGGTGGGAAAGGTATGATACAGGAGTTCTATCCAGGGACACACACTCTGCAGTCTCTTATTCTGTAAAAGATGGCTAGTTGTGGCCTTTTGTGTGCACTGCACTCTGTTGTATAAGGAAGCTTCACTGGTGAGAATTATGGGATGCACTAGTTTTCACTCTACTTCCCCTCCCCATTCCTCTATGTGTCAAGGTTCCACTGTAGATTTGTCACCTAGGACTAGGGATCTCTCAGAAATATATTCTCTGTCTGACCAGTTGTGGGATTCATATGTTGCAAAAAGAAGCTTTTTCGCAGAGTGGTGTATGGTATACTTGTCTGTAAATGTAAGGATCATAGCATGTGGTAAGAATTTTCATTTGTCTAGAGATATGACAGAGATAGAATTTTCTTTAGGATCTATGACCTCTCCAGCCATGTGTATATTAACAATGCCACCCATGAGTTCCCTCCCATTGAGAGGGCTTTAAGTCCAATTAGATAGCCGTTGATCACTCCCCAGATAACAGCGCCACCACTGCTCCAATAGAGGCAGTTTGCTGTGCTGGTTATTATGGTTATTAGGCTTTAGGACTGGGTTGACCATTGATTGATTTTCTCCCTTAGCAGCTTGTATATTGTCCTACAGAACTATGAGAGCTAAACTTGAGGTAGAAGGCTTCCAGGTCACTTCCTGCTCCATTGCTCCAAGTCCTGTGTCTGAAGTATGTCTTGTCTTCAGCAGTAGCATCGTATCTTCCAGTTATAGGAGATAACCAAGTGCTCTGGAAATGGCCTGTGTTATTTTGGGAGTCTCCTGGACCACTCTGATCAACCATTCGAAGAGAGGTCTTTCCAGTCTGGTGCTATGTTTTTTATGAGGCAACCGCCAGGTATACATATGCACTTATCTTCAGGCACCACTGTATGTGCTTTTCTCAGGGGGTTTTGGAGGCAACACATTTCCCTCTGGCTTCCCTGGCCCCCCAAATTCCTTTCATCTCTCCTTTCTCTCCCCGCATCTGATCTCCCTCCCCAGTCCAATTATCCTCTTCCTCCCCACAACAACACCTGCCTCTCACCACTCCCCCCCCTCCTGAGTTCCCTCCTCCCCCACAGTGGCACCCTGCATGTTCCTTCCTCCTTACCTTCCAGTCAAACACTCTCACTTCCCCACCTCCCCTCTGGAAACATCTATTCCCTACTGGTCTTCTCTTTCGGGTTCTTTCTTTCCCTTTACTTCTGTGTTTCCTTTCTATTTTCCTGACTTCTGGTGTTACATCAGGATATATATACTCACATATAAATATTACTATCTGCAAATGAGGGAGAACATAAGTCACTTGCTTTTCTGCATTGGTGTTACTTCACTTAGTATAACTCTCCAGTTCCATCCATTTACCAGCAAATTTTCATCTTTTCTTAGTGCTGAGTAGAACTCCATTGTGCAAATGTACCACATTTTCATTATCCATTAAAAGCAGTTCTATGAGGGAAAGTCATAGCTTTCAGTGTCTACATTAAAAAATCAGAAAGAGAACATGTAAATAACTTAATCGTATGACTCAAGACTCTGGAAAGGCAAGAACAAACCAATCCCAAACCTAGTAGATGAGAAGCAATAACAAAAATCAGAGCAGAAATTAATGAAAGAGAAACAAAGAAACAATAAAAAAAATCAATCTAAAAACTGGTTCTTTGAAAAGTTAAACAAGATAAACAGACCTTTATCCCAGTTAACCAAAAGAAAGAAAGAGCAAATCCAACTCAACAAAATTAGAGATGAGAGGGGCAACATCACAACAGACATCAAAAAAATCCATCCAGATCATTGTAAGGGAATACTTTAAAAATCTATACTCCATTAAATTTGAAAATCTAAAAGAAATGGTAGAATTTCTAAAGTAATGAACTGCCACCAAAGTTAAACCAAGGAGAGATCAATGACTGAAACAGACCCATTACAAATAAAGAAATTGAAGGGCTGGAGAGATGGCTCAGCGGTTAAGAACACTGGTTGTTCTTGCAGAAGACCCGGGTTTGAATCCCAGCACCCACATGGCAGCTAACAACTGACTGTAACTCCAATCCTAGGGGATCCAACAGTCTCTCCTGACCCCCTGGGGCATTGCACAACATGGGTGCATTAATCTACATGTGGGCAATACATGAATACACATAAAAAATAAAATAACATAAAGAAATTGAAACAGTAATACAAAACCTCCCAATTAAAAAAAAAATCCCAGGCCCAGATGGATTCACAGCCGAATTCTACCAGACCTCCAAAGAAGATCTACAACCAATACTGCTTAAAGTATTCAAAAAGATAGAAAGAGAGGGAGAAGTCCTTAACCCTATGAAGCCAGTATCCCTCTAATACCCAAATCAGGTAAAGACACGACAAAACAGAGAAAACTACAGACCCATATCCTTAATGAACATAGATGCAAAGATGCTTAACAAGATACAAACCACATACAGACACATCAAAAAGATTATCATCCGTGACCAGGTAGGCTTTATTCTAGAGATGGTTCAAAATACATGTCAATAAATGTAATAGAACATGTAAATAGACTTAAAGACAAAAATCACATGGTCATCTCAATAGATATAGAAAAGGCCTTTGACAAAATCCAACATGCATTCATATTAAAAAACCTTAGAAGGAACTGGTCTGGAGGCAACATTCCTGAACATAAACCTATATGCAACAAACCCATAGCCAACTTCATTCTAAATGGTGTAAAATGGAAGCTTTCCGATTACAGTCAGGATCCCAATGGGGCTGTCCACTATCTCCACTCCTTTTTAATATAGTGCTTGAAACTCTTTTCTAAAAAATATTTATTATTTTTGTTTTATGTGTATGAGTGTATTGCCTGCACGGATGTGAGTGCACCCGTGTCATGCAATGCCACGGAGGTCAGAAGAGGGCTTCAAATTCCCCTGGAACTGGTGTTAAGGATGGTTTGAAGCCACCATGTGGGTGCTGGGACTCAAACCTGGGTCCTCTGCAAGAGCAATCAGTGCTCTTAACTACTGAGCCATCTCTCCAGCCCTATGTGCTTGACACTCTTGCAAGAGCAATAAGAAAAGAGAAGGAAATTAAAGGAGTAATAATTGGAAAAGAAGAGGCCAGATTATCACTATTTGCAGACTATATGATATTATACATAAGAGAACCCAAAAATTCCACCATAAAGCTGTTAGAAATGATTAATACTTTTGATAAAGTGATATGTTACAAAATAAACTTGCAAAAATCACAAGCCTTTCTTTTACCAATGACAAGTAATCAGAAAAAGCATTCAAGGAAACCCTCACATTCACAATAAACTCAAAAAAGAAAATAAAATATTTAGGAAGAAACCTAAACAAAGGTATTAAAGATCTCTACAATGAAAATCTTCAGTCTTTAAAGAAAGAGATATAGGAAGACACTAGGCCATGGAAAGATCTACCTACCTACCATATTCATGGATTGGTAGAATCAATATTGTGAAAATGACCAGCCTACCAAAAGAAATCTATAGATTGAATAAAGGCCAATCAAAATACCTACAGCATTCTTCATAGAGCTAGAAAAAGTCATCTAAAAATTCATGTGAAATCACAAAAGACCCCAGATAGCCAAAGCAATCTTGGGCAAAAAGAACAATGCTTGGGGGATCACCATACCAGATCTCAACTTATAGTACAGAGCTATAGTCATAAAAACAGTATGGCACTGGAACAAATATAGAACACATAGATCAATGGAACACAATAGAAGACCCAAACATGAGTACACGCCATTTCAGCCACCTGATATTTGACAAAGATGCCAAGAACAAACAATGGAAGAAAGACAGCATCTTCAACAAATTGTGCTGACAAAACTGGATCTCCACCTGTGGAAGAATGAAATTGGACCCTTATCTTTCATCCTGCACAAAAGTCAACTCCAAATAGATCAAAGACCTCAATATAAAACCTGAAACTCTGAAACTGCTAGACACAAACATAGGCAGTATTCTCCAAGATAGAGGTATAGGAAAGGACTTTCTAAATCAGACATCAGCTGCTCAGGCACTAAGGTCAACAATAAGTGGGACCTCATTAAGCTATAAAGCTTCTGTTCAACAAAAGAAACAGCCAAGGAAGGGAAGAGGAAACCCACTGAGAGAAAGAAAATCTTTACCAGCTACACATCTGACAGAGGATTAATATCCAGAATATACAAAGAACTCAAAAAACAAAGAAACAACAAAATATATGACCCAATAAAAAGATGGGCTATAGACCTGAACAGAGAGTTCTCAAACGAAGAAATAAAAAAAAAGGCTTCAAAACACCTTAAAAATGCACCCAACATCCTTGGTAATTAGAGGAATGCAGATAAAAAACTCCTTAAGAGTCCATCTTACCCCAGTCAGACTGGCTAACATCAGGAGAATGAAAGACTGCAAATACTGGGAGAATGTGAAGAAAGGGAATGCTCATTCACTGCTGGTGGGAATGCAAACTTGTACAACTACTATGGAAAGCAGTGTGGAGAACTCTCAAAAAACTAAAAATGAACCTACCATAGGATCCAGTTATACCACTCTTTGGCATATACCCAAATGACTCATCCTACTGTAGAGATACCTGTACGTCCATGTTTGTTGCTGCTCTCTTCGCAATAGCTAAGAAATGGAAACATTGTAAATGTCCCTCAGCTAACGAATGGATATTGAAAATGTGGCACATTACTTATTTTTTTAAAAAAGGCCTATCAAGTCTAATCTGTGTTTCTAAAATGCTCTTGGGTTGGGCCTATTCCTTGGATTTTGGTCAACCTCCTGGATGTCACACCAGTAAGGAAAACTGACTCTCATTCTCTTAGCAGCCATCACATGCCAACAGAGCCTCAGCTAGGGCTGGGTCTTCCTGCTTAGCCCTCATCCATTCTGGGTTTTTGTCTTGTTTGGATTTGCACAGGCCTTGTTCATGTTGTCACAAATGCTGTGGGTTCATGTCATGATCAAAATCAGCTATATGCCCAGCAGAGGAGTAATGGAAGATGCCCTGGCATATGAAATCTAACGATGGGCCCTGTGGGTCTATTGTTTTGTGTTCTAGGCCATCAACTTTCTAGCTGTGTGGCCTTGGATAAGCTACTTAACCTTTTTTGTCTGCTTCCTCAACCTGTTGAATGATGACAGTAACAGCACTCATTTCAGGGTATGTTGTGAGAATTAAGTGCTTTAAAAGATGGTGGTAGCTAAGCCTAGCTATTTTTCATAATAGTCTTAAGGCCTGAGTTTAAGCTTCGTGTTCAGTTTTAGAGCCAAGGACTGCAACTATGAGCAAACAGTCTAGTCTTTTCTGACTGCTTTTCATTTACCTTATGTGTAAAATACGTTTAATCACTTTTACTACGCAGGTTGTAGTGCCAATTGAAGGGGATGATATACACAACTGTGATGTACACATCTCTAACTCTGAAAGTCCATGTTACCACATAAAATATTGTGTTGATTACATTCAGCTTGCAGAGTAGTTACATGATGTAGTGAATGTGGAGATGCTGTGACATGAAGTGTCGGCATTAATGCAGAACAGCACTGAGAACTGCAAGCACTTGGGGTATAAATGGAACAATCTTGGTTACATATGTGTATATGTATTTTTAATCTGTAGCTCTGAAGAAAAACATTATTGTCAGGAACAGAGTGATTTAAACTCATAATTAAATTGGAGGTTTTACTTTCCTTATGGATCTCATTTCACTCCTTTGCTTTAGCATGTGGAGTTGAAATTTGACAGTTTGTAATCAATACCAATTTCAGTTGACTCTGACCTCTAATGGTACTGAGTCCAAGAAATTATTCATGTACAGAATGTTGCAAGCTCTTTTAAAGATTTGTGACAACTCTTTATCTTAGCTTCATGGACTTTATTGATGGAAAAATTATAGTCTTTGTTACCACGATGGACTCCTTTTATCTTTTCTACTTAATTTTTATTAACATCAAATTATTGGTATGTAAGTTTTATGCATGTGATTCATTCTTTGTAGGTATATTGTTGTATTGATTTTGCCAAATGTACATATACATGAACTACTATTACAGTTACGATATAGACCATCTCCATTATTCTCAAAGGTTCTTTCATGCTTTTCATAGTCAGTCTCTTCTAACCCTACGCCCTTGGCAACTACTAACTTATACTCTTTTTGTCTTTCCACAAATGCCATTTATGTCAGTTAGCTATGTTTTAAAACAAGTTTTGAAGACTTGTTACTAGATTTCATCACTAATTACACCAAATTTATTCATCGTCTATACATGTGTGAATGTGTGAACATATGAATGTATCTGTACTTGTAGTTGGCCATGGACAGAATGAAGATGGTGTTAATGAGTCCACAGATGCAGGCTTCATTCATAACTCAAAGCACCAAGGGCTAGTGCTGTGATCTTTCTAGATGGAATCAGCACATTAACATTCCTGAAACCCAGCAAAAGTAAGAGATTGTCTTTCTCAGTTGCCACTTGGTAAATATTGCTGACTGCTCATCAAATAAATGATATTTTAATGGAACCTTAACTAAATAGCTTTACCTACTGCCAGGGAGAAACTCAATGTGATAAGAATGGTAATAATAACAGCATTAATCCCATTTCATCTATTATGCCATCTCATTTGGAGTTCTACAGTTGAGTCAGTATATTTTGGCAAATGTTGAGCAATACTAGAGGAAACAAAATTGTCTGCAAATGGTAAATTGAAAGGCAAGGCAAATTCTTTTCATAACTTATGAAAAGCAAATGAAACTCATATTTAACTATCTTCTGTGATAGTTGCGAATCGCTTGGTACCTTTCTTTCAGAAAAGCATTTCTTAAAATTCTTTTTTATCCTATTCTTAGGATTGCTTGCAGATTTCAATATCTGGACCATAGCATTAGCATAGATGGAGGTTGATGCAAAGGCTCGTGGACCATCATCTGTTCAGTTTCTGTCACATGTGAGATGCAGACTTTAAACACATCCTGCTTAATCCTGATGAGAATCCTGAGAAGCAAGTATTGCTATAGTCATTCCTGAATGAGGTCTTGTCCTGGGTCACGAAGCTGGTGAGACCAGGCCTGTCCTCCAAGCCGTAGCCACTGTACCTCACCTTGCTGATCATCTATACTGCTGCGTATTTTACTGCATGACAGCCTTCCAGTGTCATCTCTGATGCTCCATTTATTTTCTGGCTAACTGTGTTGATATGGCTCATGGAGCATCAACTTTATGATTATGCACAATTGTTGAGCAAATAACAGGAATAGCTTTTCCTTTTCTATATTTAAGAGGTTAGAACAATTTATAATAAATATAATGACCTTTAGGTCAGACATTTCCTGTAAAGTAATGACCAGCCCATCTGCAGCCTGCTATTAATTATGTCCAAGAGCACTCAGCTATTGTTTTAAAATAAAAAAATAATAAATAACACAACAAATGATACTTTGGTTATTATGTAACAGTGTGGTGGGTGTTAAAAAGGTAATATTGGTAGCCTACAAGTATTTCCCGTTACTCCACTAACAGAGATGAACACATTTTCCGGTAGGCCACAGATTTACCAGATTTCATTGGGCCGTATTATCTTCTCAAACCTTAATCAAACTTCATGAAGGTTTTAATTCTGTGAACTTTTAAAGGTTATGCCACTTGAAAAATGAGGTAAACATCAGCTTCTAGGTAATGAAAAAAATGGGTTCAGGAATTTCCTAAGTAATGAAGCAGTGACCTGTACCTCCACCACTGTTCCTTACCGTCCCCCTTTCTTCCTGCAATGCTGGCGACATGCCTGGAGAAATAAATGTCTAAATGTAGGGTCTTTAAGCAGATCTTTTCTCTCTCAATCTGTTAGAGAGTCTCTTCCTTTCCTGCCACCCTTTGCTTTCATTTTCCTCACTTGCTTCTGTTCTTTGCTGTAGCTGTATTTTTATATTGCAATATAAGCCTTTAGACAGCCTCTGATTAGATTAGGAATATTAAAATACCTTCTAGCTATTAAGCTTATTATTTCATTAGTGGACAATATTTATATTTTCAGGCAATTGGGTCAGAGAGCGAGATACAGTTTCGCTACTCTTCTAAAAACTAAAACGCTTGTCTATATTTTAATGAAGTATGACTGGATTTAATAAGGCATGGAACAAATTGTACTTTTAGAATATCGACTATTAAAAATTTTCATAGATTTTATTGGCATTATTGAGCACCAGATGCACCACTTTTTGGTGCTACTTAGGATTGAAGCCAAGGCCTTTCACATGCTAGGCAACCATAATAGACCAAATATTAATTTGTTTTACAGTGGACTCCAGAGTTCTACAGACCCCAGAGCCTCTGATGTGCTAGGCAAATGCTTTACTATTATG
This sequence comes from Nannospalax galili, assembly GCF_000622305.1. Classification (NCBI taxonomy): domain Eukaryota; kingdom Metazoa; phylum Chordata; class Mammalia; order Rodentia; family Spalacidae; genus Nannospalax; species Nannospalax galili. The sequence continues at coordinate 2,576,433 of NW_008339767.1, read as the reverse complement.
ATATATCCTCAGGCCCCCAATTTTAAAAATGAGTTAAATGCCCAGCTAATTGTTTATGATTGGCTCTTTTATGCATTTAAAATATAATAAGGCAGTATAAGATATAGTGCCAGATATGTTACTTGTACTTAAGTGAACTTTGCCTTCATTAGGTGTATTTCTTTTTGTTTGCCAATAACAAACTACAGACTTTTTTGGTCTTATTTTGAGGCAGGGTCTCCCTGTAGCCCCAGCTGGCTTGGAGCTCCCTATGTAGACCAGGCTGGCCTTGAACTCACAGATATCCTTCTGCCTCTGCCTCAGGAATGCTGGAATTAAAGGCACTTGGCACAAACTACAAATTTTTTACCATTGAAAAAAAAGAGTTCTTCTAAAGCCAGAATACCCCTTTAGTTATAGGTGAAGCATAGAACTCTTTAGAAGAAAGAACGAACTACAGAGTGCATGGTTCGGAGCTGTTGATGGTCAGTTCTCCATGGCTTCTGTTGCTTCTTGACATTTTTCCTAAAGTAACAGTTCAAGAATGTTTGACTAGCAAGCACAATTGGAAGCTAGAGGTAGTGTGTTTCTCTGGAGAAGAGGGCAGATTTATATCCTAATGAGAGTAGATATTCTCAGGTTAGGCAAATTTGCTTACAGCTTTCTCTACATAAGCTTCGGAAATTCCCAAGCTTTAGATTTCTCCGTCCCATTTGTTAGCATCCATTTGGGAGGATGGAACAGGGAGCCCTGTGCAAAGAAAAGAGATCCTGCTGCCTACTCTTCTATGGGGATGATTTTTCCTTTTCTCTGATTAGCGTTCTCTCATCCTTTGCCAGACTATGAAACTGTGTCAAGCTAAGCTGTCTCTTGTAAGCAAAGTAAAAAAAATTCAGATCCTTTGTAGTTCTTTGCAAAACTTATTTTATTACATGTGAGCTAAATTGCATTCACTAGAGCACCAGGCCTTTCTTTTCTTTTAAAAAGAGAAATAAAAACATCTTATAAATTGCAAACTTGCAATCTGTTACTCTGAATTTCTAGTTGATTTTTCCAATTAAGTACACTGAAAAATAACTGTTCCCATATAGTGTTTGTCTTATAAAACATTATCTACTCTGACAGGATTTATTGTAGATACAGTATATGAATATGAAATTAATTTTATTTGTATAAAACTGCTACTGTTTCAAATGAATGTCACTGAAGGAAAAAAAAATGGATTTGGATTTGACATAGTTACAGTTCTTGATTCCATGGTTCAACCACTTTGCTCTTACAAAGAATCGCAGGGGAAGTTTATATCTAATTGTAGCAAGTGCATAAAAGTTTGAGCTTTAACAAGTAGGGATGCCTGGTGAGAGCCTTTGGCATTGTGTCCTTTCTATTTCTCAGACTAAATGTTGAAAATTAACTCTACTGATTGAATGCTGAAAATCAGGAGTTGAGTTTTGGAACTGTTACACTTAACAAAAAACTGAAGAACACTGCATTTACAACTTCTGGTAAACATTTAGGTGATAAGTTTGCACTCCCCAAACCACAAATACCTGTTAATATAGTTTATAATTTGATGCAAATTTATCATCAATTTGGGGCTACCTAATTAAAATTTATTATTATTATTTTTTAATGTGTATGAGTGCATTGCCTGCATGTATGAAGTGCACCCAAGTCATGCATTGCCAGTGGAGGTCAGAAGAGAGAGCTGAATTCCCCTGGAACTGGAGTGAATGGTTATCAGCGGCCATGTGGGTGCTGAGAATTGAACCCAGGTCCCCTGAAAGAGTAGCCAGTGCTCTTAACCACTGAGCCATCTCTCTAACATCTGCTGGTACCTAAAGGGGGTGTTTTATAGTTTATTTAGAATATTTTAACTCTTAGATTTAAAAAAAAGCTTTTTTTTTTGGTTCCATTTAAAGGACAACTGCCTTTTATGTAAATAAAGAAGTCCATTTGTTTGAAGGTTTTCTTGACCAATTGTCAAGAACCTCTCATTTGCATAATTTATGTGAAGACGACAAACTCTTACCTTAGATGTTGGTGATATTAGAAAATGTTTCAAAATGAAAGGTTAAGAGCTGCTTCCTACTAATGTTGTCAGGAAGAAAAAGAACAAACAGATCTTATACAAGTTCCTCAAGGTGGCAATATTTTATGGAACAAGAAGTTTCAATTTTGTAAAGTCCATACCTACTTAAAACTTTTTTTTCAAGCAGCCATCTGTGCTGTAGCTCATGATTTCTTGTGCATTTTAATCAGAATCTAGTTATGCATAGCTCCAGCTTTCCTGCAATCTAAATGCTTAAGACAGAAAAGTACTGCAGGATTTTAGGAAACCTAAAATAATGGTGTGCAGTTTCTTCCTGTACGTGAGCAGATGATCTGCAAATCACAGCTCCTTAGATTCACATTTGCAGAGGTGCTGGAAACGGCTGGCAGCAGGGGTCCAGAACTACTGTCAGAGGCAGCCAGGAGGCCTAGCCTTCCTTTGGTTCGACCTTGTACCCTCTCACTAAGGAGGACAGATTGCTGTTCTGTCTCCCCTGCCTTATTTTGACCAATCTCACAGTCTGATGGAAAGGGAGAGCTGGCAGCACAGCATTATTGCCACCTCACCTGATTTTCTGCACTATTTTAATCGTATTGCATGGCCTTGGAATGATGCTTACTTTAATGGATATGCAATAATTTGTTCCCCTTTATGTATAATTTAGTGGGAAGGGGGATGCAACTAAATTTCATCTCAAAAGAAATATGTTGTGCCAGCTGCAGATTGAGGCTTGGCCTTGATTTGCAAATTTTCACAAATTCAAAGACTGTTCTGCCAGCAGCCGCCGTAAGAGCTGGGACACGGCCAAAGAGCAGCTTTCATTGAATATATTCTATTCCAGCTTCCGAATGCACAGTCCAGAGAACTTTTTTTCCTTGAGAAGACACTGATATATTTACTTGGAATAGCATTATATACACATAAATCAAGAACTCTGGCAAGAAAATAAGCACTTGCAGGTTTTAGTTTTGAGTCATGGATTTGTTATATGACTTTGGGGCAGTTACGTTGCCACATCCTTCTCATTTTAAAAGTGAGTATATTGCCCAAGAGCAGGTATTACTGGAGCCTAGCAACTACCACAAGGTATGGCTAATGCTTGTGGATACCATTTTAAATAAGACACACTTATACTAAAATATACATACAGAAAAGTGCTTAACTCGTAGGCTTATTTTCTCAGTGAATTTTTGTGAGATGAAAATATCCCCAAAGCTACTACTACTTAAATCAAGAAGCTGAGCATCCCCAGGACTTGCCCAGGCCCTCTCTGGCATTCTCAGTCACTGAGCCTGTGCTCCTTCCCAAAAGGAGAGGTTCTCTGTCTTCTAGCATATTAAATCATTTTTTTGTGTGAGTTTTGAGCTTGGGTGAATGCTGCTGAATTCATTCCACTCACCAATATGTCTGTAAAACCCATTCATGTTGGTGCATGTAGGAAGAAATCCATTCTATATGAAGGTATATTGACTTATGTACTTACAAAGTTAAGACACCCTGTAGTCTAATTTTGGTCTGAATGGATGTTTCGGGAAACATGCTCTGATATTTTAGTTACCCAGCTATCTTGTGGTAGCTCATATAGGACAACATTTAACACAGCTTCGAATTCCAGAAAAAATAGTGTGTAGCAGCCTGTTAAGATGAAGACACCTGGGAGTAATACACATCGAAAGAGGCCTTATGAGCACTTTGCCATGCCCTGGAATATTAAATTCATTTAAACATATTCTAAGCAACAGACACTATATTAATCACTTTTAGTTCTCATAAGAACTTTAAGCAGTGTTATAATTACCTATTTTACAAGTGGGGACACGGAGTCTCAGAAATTTAAACTTCATTATCTATTTTTATACAACCTATAAGTGTGGTGGAACCAATTTAAAATCCACTGTTTTACTGTTGTGTCCCCTTGCTGTTTATTAAGACCTGATTGCTGAGTGCCTGGGGCTTGTATTCTGGTGGGGCTTGGGGGTATCGGTAGGCAAATCAGGCAAATTAAATGAAAATTTTGGGATGGTAGAAAAAAATGTTAGTATACTTATTTTACTGTATTCCTCTTACTATAACAAAATACAATAGACTGGATAGTTTATAAATGAATAAAATTCATTTCTCAGACTTGGAGGCTGGAGAGTCAAAGCTGTTGGCACCGGAAAGATTTAGTGTTTGTTAAGAGCTTACTTTCCTCTTCCAAGATGACACCTTGCTGCTGTATCCTCACATGGCAGAAGGGTTGAATGCTGTGTCCTTACATGGTGGAAATATCAAAAGGGCCAGCCAGGCTTTCTCAAGCCCTTTTTTAAGGGTGCTAAACAGATTCATTCCATCGCCTGATAAATGATCCATTTTTAAAAACACTTTTGCATTGGGATTAAGTTTCAATATAGATTGGGACGGCCACAACCTTTCAAATAATAGTAACTGGTATGAGGATTGTAGACATATTGAAGAGGGATACCAATGGCAGTCTATAGAGCAAGGAGGGTTATGAGATGGAACAAGTAGGGGTACTAAGGCAGTACAACAGCATGTGTGAAGGTTTGTAATATCTGGGGGATGCTGCTGTAGTAAGATGTTCAAGGTGGGTGGCAGGTTGGAGTAGCAGAAGGACGAATATGTACAAATGAGGTTGGAGAAAGATCCATGGACATGGGCACAGAGGCCTGGGACTGCCTCCTAATGAGGTGGGACTTTCCAAGTAGGGATTTGTAGCAATTAAAGAGACTTCATTATGGAAAACTCATGAATAGAGGCAGTACAAACTAACATTGTTAATGTCCTTCTGACAAAGGCTACTTAACAACATATCTTTCATCCCTGGAGCTGGATTTACCATTTGTTTCAATGACGGAAAGTCCAAAGTTGTGGGCAGTAAAAGGATATCCTGGTGAGAGGATATTAGAAAAAACTTACGGGACTGGGATGGTTCAGTCTGTATCAGTGTTTATCAGGGAACAGGGAAATTCCATGCTTTGGTATCTAAACACACTTTACATAAAGGAAGGAGGACGGGAACAGGCCTAAACTTATAGCTGGTGAAGAAGCAACTCTTGCTAGCTAGGAGAGAGAGAACACACACTCACACAGAGAGAGAGAGAGAGAGAGAGAGAGAGAGAGAGAGAGAGAGAGGTTTAATATTTTTGTTATTTGTACAGTGAGCTTGCTTGTGTGAGTGCTTAGATTATGTGACAGTCTTGGTACTGGCCTTGCTCTGTCACTGTCACAGTAACCTTGGCTAATAATGATGTTCACTGAGATTGTCTCTCCCAATAAAAACCCCACTGTCCAGCTGTGAGTGACAGCTCAACTCCCTGATGTCAACAGGTGCTTTTCTCTTTGACAGTGGTTAGACATGCTGTGTAGGAATTCAACTACAGTCTTCCTATATCCTGGCTCCCTTTTGTCTACCTGAGGGTTACTTGAAAAGCTTATGATTTTCTTTTATGTCTTAATTTCCATATTGGAAACTGGGAGTATTTCAAAGGATTATAAGGACTATGTGAGCTAATGTCCTAAAGCACACAGAACAGTGACTGGCCTTGGTGGAGGTTCAATCTGCAGATGCTTTACTATTACTGCTGTTATTTCAGAATGGATTCTTAGAATGTTTACCAGGTGTGAGGAAGAAAGGGAAGGGAAATCTTTGGGACAGTGAGTCTGGAAGGCAGATGAGAGGTGGTTCTTCTTGAATCAGGGCATTGGGAGCAGTCATGAAGAGAGGGTACAGTGCAGTGGTCTTCCTTATGTGCCAAGTTGGATGAATGGGTAGGGAGGGAGGTCAGCACTGAGAACAGGGAATACAAGAATAGGAAAGCATGGCCAGGGCAGACATAGCCAGGTGGAAATGTTGAGCAGGCTGCTGACAACACAAGAATGAAGTTCAGGGAGAGGTCAAATGTCACCTTTGTCACTTTATGACCCCTCTGGGGCCTGCTGTCTAGGTGAGCAAGGGATGCCACTGACCTTGTCCTCCACTCCTTTCTCAGCCCCATTCTAGGACTATGGGAGAGAGCGTCTTCTCTGTCAGACATTGCATTAAACCTGAACCCACTTTAGTTGACTGTCAAAAATTATAAATTTGCTTTAAATGTCAACATAAAGTGTTAATAGTTTCAAGCCAAAATCTTGTCAGGGATTTTTAATCTTAAAGTGTTTTTATATATGATACTTAATCTACACCTGCATGCAAAAACAGTATGTAGAGAGTGTTGGAAAGTTTTGCTGATTCAATATATTTTCTTAGGTGATGCTTCTGTATTCTGGCTATCATCTATCTATTTACTATATTATCTATCTATCAATCATCTATCTATCTACCATCTATCTATCTGCATATATCTATCTATCATATATCTATCCATCCAATCTATCTATCTATCTATCTATCTATCATCTATCTATCGTCTATCATCATCATCTATTATCTAATCTATCATCTATCTCTATCTATCTATCTATTTATCTATCTATTTATCTATCATCTATCTATCTATCATTTATCATCTTCTATCTATCATCTATCATCTATATATCTATCATCTTATCTATCTATCTATCTATCTATCTATCTATCTATCTATCTATCTATCTATCTATCTATCTATCTATCTATCTATCTATCTATCTATCTATCTTATCACCTATCTATCTATCTATCTATCTATCTATCTATCTATCTATCATCTTCATATATTCATTTTTATTAATCCATCCGTCAGATTTTCTAAGTAACTGAACTGTATTTTTTTTGTAGCATGCTTTTACTGAATTGTGATTTGGCATTACTGTCGGTTTTCACTGAGACAAGTAAGAACCATGGTCTATTCCTTTATTCACTGTTTTGAAAATGTGGAAAATCTGGTTTTTATACAACACAAAGGTTAATTTATAGGTTACTTAGATGGAATATTTTTCTCCGATAATAATATCAACTTTTCTTGACATGCTCAATTGAATGGCCAACGTTTTGTTTTTTGCACAGACTGCTAGGAAGCTCAGAACAAAATGCTTTGCTCCTGTTGAAGTATCTAAAACCTAAGGTATAAAATTATGATATAGATAATGTCTCTGGCTTTATGTAACCTGCTCTGCTTCTATTTCAGTGTACATTTAATTTCTTTAATTATCTTGGTCTTGTTGTTGCTAAATTGTTTTAGGTTTTATTTGATATCTAAAACTGAGGGATCAAAGAGATGGCTCAGGGGTCAAGAGCATTAGCTGCTCTTGCAGAAGATCTGGATTGGGTTCCCATCACCCACATAGAGGTTAACAATCATGTGTAACTCCAGTTCTAGGGGACTCTGACACCCTCTTCTGACCTCTGTGGCATTGCATGACACAGGTGAGCATACATACCTGCAGGCAGTACACTCATACGCATAAAATGAAAAGAATAAACAAAATAAAAACTGCACATGTGTGCACTCATATGAAGGGATATGAATATATGTAAATTTTATTTTTAAAAATTAAATTATGTATTTTAATGTACTAAAATATAAAACTTATATACATTTAATTTTTCCAAGACAAGCTCCTTTATAGGTTATCCAGTCCCACGTGGTCAGCCCTAAACACATGTGCATATGAGCAAAACTAAATGGACTCAGGGTGTGTGTGTGTGTATATAGATATATAGATGTATATGTGTGTGTGTGTAATTAAAGAAGAAGAGGTTATGAACTTGAGAGGGAATTGGGGGGCATGGAAGGATTTTGAGAGAGGAGGGGTGGAAATGATGTAAAGACTGTAGTCATATATGAAATTCTCAAAAAAAATAAAATGATATAGAAACTTGTGGGTTACCATGCAATATTTTGATAAGTATGTAATATTTAAAGCAGTATATTACTGTGTGAGTGTGTGTGTGTGTGTGTGTGTGTGTGTGCGTGTGTGTGTGTGTACATGGAGGTCAGCAGTCATACTTGGATGTTATTCCTTAGGAGCCATCCACTTTGTTTTTGAGACAGAGCAGCTCATTGGCCTGGTACTCACGGATATGGCTAGGCTGGCTTACCAGCTAGCATAGGAAGTTCACTTGTTTCTGCTTTCCCAGTGTGGGATGACATGGATGGATTTTTTTTTTAATGTAGGTGTTGAGCAGCAAACACTTTATTGACTGATGTATTTCTCCAACTCATATATATATATATATGTAGAGAGAGAGAGAGAGTAAAGCTTATCTTGTATTATTATTTGCTTTTTTCTTTTGTTTTGTTCTGGTTTTTGAGACAAGGTTTCACTACTTAGCCCCGGTTGGCCTGGAATTCAGTAAACACACCAGGTTTGCCTTGAACTCTACTAGCTTATGCCTTCTGAGTGTTGAGATTAAAGGTGTGTGCCACCATGCACACTTCTATTATTTTAGCTCTTGATATTACATTAGGAAGATTTATTTCATAGTTTCAAAGATATATTCTTTTAATAACAACTACAAGCTGATATGAATAAAAATATTCTTATTTAAGTCAAGTCTGCTCTTCTGTATGGAATGCAAAGGTAACACCTTAATTCTTGTTATTCCAGAGTTTTACCTTGATGGCAGGATATATTAAAAATGAAATTATGAAAAAAGTGTCAATCCTTTTGTTTAAATGCAGGGTGTATTAGATAAAGTTCTAGATTTGAAATCAGAAGATTGAATATTACCCATCTTGATATGTTACTAGCTGACTGACTTTGTGCATAGCTCTTTTTGCTTTACCTACCTAGTCTTTGTTATAAAGATTAAATTAGATAACGCATGAGCTTATCGAAACTGCAAAGAGCTATCACTAAGATTTTTATCCAATTTTTGATTTTGCATGAATATTTCAACTTTTTTTTGTTCTTTTTGAGACAGGGTCTCCCTGTAGCCCTAGCTGGCCTGGATTCATTGTGGAGACCAGGCTGGCCTCAAACTCACAGAGATCTGCCTGCTTCTGCCTCCCAAGTGCTGGGATTAAATGTGTGCACCACCATGCCTGGAAAATATTTCAACTTTTTAAAAAATTCTTACTTAGTTTTTTTTATTACACGGACATAAAATTTCTACTGATTATTTTTTATTGATTATTATTTTAATTATACAAAGTTATGGGATACCATGGTATTTAAATAGATAAATACAGCTTGTAATGATCAAATCAGGTTAGCTAACATTTTCATCCTAAAATCAGTTAGAGATAATAAATTCTGCTGTTCTACATCACAGTGGGAGACTATAGTTCATAATCACCTATTGTATTTTTATGAATAATTAGAAAAGAAGGGCTAGAAGGCTCCAAGTCCAATGATAGGGATGTAAAAACACTAATTACCTGACTTATTCTGTATACCTTGCATACATATACTGAAACATCACTGTATTCTGTAAGCATGTCACTCAAAACTTTTAAAATTTTTAAAAAATTTTAAAGTTTTATTAGAAAACTAGAAAATTTACAACAAAGTAAAAAATAGTTACAAATAACAATAATGATATTATCTCATTCAACATACCCAACAAATCAGTGTCCTGTAAAGTGTCAGTTTAACTTGGTCACAAGGACATTTGCCTTAGTGGAGAACAGGAAATGCCAACTCAGGTGCCACTATGGGTGATGAGGCTGTGAGAATAAAAGAAACCTCACTCTTCGCCTTCTTACTGTTTCATTGTGGATACAGGAAGAGGAAACTTTACTTCCCTCTGACTTTTACAATAAGAAAATGACCCGTGACTCTCAGCCATAGGCAGGACTGTGATAGGAAGTGGCAGAAAGAGGCTAGTGGGAGAGAGATATACCCTGTACATGGGCTCTTCAGCACCAGCTAATGGCTCCAGGAGAGAATTGGAGGTGGGCTCATAAGTAATGTTCTCAAAAGGGCCCAGAAAATTGGAGTTCTCATAATCTGTTCCATTTGATACCTTTCGACAATTTTAATGAAAAAGAAACAACTACCAAGAGCATCCAATTATTTGACATTGGAACACACCATCGTTGTCTACAAATTCCGTTGTTTAGAACCATACAATCATGTCCCTAAACCAAAAAAAAATCTCAAATAAAGTTTTTTTGGGTAGACATGTCATTTTCTTTAGTGGTATAGTCACTGACAAGCTACATATGATCCAGTAAATAGCTTTCCACCCTTGCTCATGAGAACTTTGAGTGGGATCAGCACACAGGAAAGGAGTACGTGAAAGTGGGGAGGACTTCTGCAAGGAGGATTTCCATGAGAAGGGGGATTTCAATGAGAAGAAGGAGGATTTCAGTGAGAGAGAAAGCAAGACAGGACATACCAATGAAGGCTGGAAACAACTAAAGTTCACTGTATACACGTGTGGCATTGCCCAATAATTTATAAGGGTAAAAAAAGCTTGCTATTTTGTACTGGGCCACATTTATTGCACTCCTTGACTGCATGTGACTCATAGGGCACAGGTAGGACATGCCAGATAGTGGGATAATATTGTTCAGGTAAAAGTGAATGGGATTTTTGACATTTGGTCAATTTGTTCAACATCTCTGTTTTTAGAACTCTGTATTGGAAGCTACTTAGATCCAAGGAAGAATACATCTGTAATTTCTTTTTTAGAGAGTTAATGCATTTATTTTACCAACTGTTAGAATGCATCATGTTCTATATATTCAGTTTTGTTGAGGAAAGAAACTTTTTGCTATGAACTCATTGTACAACTGTGCCTTTAGCATGAAAGGTTAATACAAAGTACAAGATAGCACAATTTACAAATAATCATTTGTAAATAATGTACAATCTTGCTTACTATTGATGCTCTCTGCCTGGTTGTAGATAACATCAAGACATAAAACCCAAAGCAAAATGTAAAATCCTCACAGTTCCTGAGGCTGTATTTCACAAGTATCAAAGAGAATCTTGACTGCTTATTTTTTATCATTTCATTTCTTATGGATAGGAGCTCACAGAACAGGGAGAAAAAAAGAGAACATTTAATCACTCAAACTATATACTAATGCAGTCTTTATTATTTCCCAATTCCTCATTTGAATTCTTCTACTTACCAAAATTTGTTGGTAACCCCAAATCAATACTTGTGTCACTTTCAAGGACACTTCCAGACATGTGCAGAATAGTGAAGAATTTGAGTCACCTGCTGTGAATATTCCCAACTGAGTTTGAAGATAGACCACAACTATCTATGCACTTAAACAAAAGGACTGACACTTTGTTTTCATATATTTCATTTTAAAGAGTTTCCTTTTGTGTGCTACTGGGTGCTACATTTTCCTTGCATTTGGGAGGCTTTCTATTAATGATTTCACATTTAACATGACCCCTGGGTATAGCATTGAATTGCTGTCTAGTATTCCTAAGTGTACGAAACCTAGCCTATATTTTACAGAGACTGGATATGTGTAGGAAAGCCTATGAGTTATAATGCTGTTGACCATAGCTCAATGTTAATGAATGAACAATATATTTTAGATGATCAGAATTGGATACAAAACAAAGTTGCACTTTGGTTTGACAAAAATGTTGTATCCAGAGGCTCACAGGAATTTACCCCTGTATTTTCCCTTCAAGCAATGGCTCAGTTTTCACTAATTTAATGTTTTCAGCTGTACAGAATATAACCGTAGTGAACAATGAGATCAAACTGTACAGCTTTATAGATGACTGGCTTAGTACTGAAAGAAATATTATGCTAGAGTCACTGACAGCCACATGATGAATTATAAATGAGTTTTTTTGACTTGAGTTGTTCACATTTGTGTGTAAATAGACAGTGAAGTTCAGGAACACTGGGTAGGACCTCAGCCTCCAAAGGCTCTTGTCCTAGTCTTGTTACTGATTAGCTGTGGGATATTGCAATAAGTCATTTCTCCACCTTTCAACAAATATTCAAGTATTACTTTAGCACTTAATGTTGTTTCTCATCATCTTGGGGGTAAGGGAAATTGAAAGTTTAGAAAATGTGTCAGTGTAAAGGAGAGTGCCTAACCTACAAAGGTTGAAACGAATTTGACAGCATATATTATAATTGAACCATTAAACCACACGAAGTGATGTATAATCAAGAGATAAATTAGATCATATTGCAGTGGTTTTCAACCTGAATATGGTTAATAGGGAGCGAGTTATTAAACTTATTTGGTAGCGAGCAGAATTTTTCAGGTTAACTGCACATAATCCTCCTCCCCACCTTGTTCTGTCCTTCAGAATGTGTCTGACAGAAGAAGGCTTGGCCACCTGGGATGGACACTGTATGAGTCCTACAAAAAGGTGGTTGCTCTGAAGGTTTTTGTCTTTCCTGCAGCTCCACTTAGGTGCTCATGCTTCTGAAAGGGCTGCTGTTTTGTAGCCATGTTTTCTCCAGGTGATCCTGAATCAATCCCCTCACTCTAGTTCCATAGTTACTGGTTTATAGGCGGGTACTTGATACAAAGGAAGAAATCCATAGGCTACCACTAACCAGTGGTATAACTTGATACAAGTAGATGGATGGGGCCATTTAGATTTTCTTTTAGCACATTTGAACTATGAAGTTTGGTGCAGAATGACAAAGCTGTGGGACTTGAAGCTGACGGTCAAACATGGTATACAAAAGGGTTAGCAGCTTACGATGGCCTCTTGCCAGATTAAATTATGGCAAAATGGTACAGGAAAGATGTATCTGACTGATAGAGGACAGATGGGGAAGTAGACACAGCTGGCTCTGAGTCATGCTAATGGCAGAATGTTCACTGAAAACCTCAGGACTCAGGCTTGCCACAGTTTTGTGATTTTCAAAACCAAAATTTACTACCATCGTTAGCCCACCTGATCTCCTGTTGTTCAGTATTTATTTCCTGTGCATCCTTACCCTTACAGGAACCCTCTCTAGGGGCATCAGAAACCTTGATTCACTTTCTCTTCTTTGGAATCAGTCTTACAAAAATGACAATGAAGACAGAGTAACCAGTCTAGTGTATGCTTTACTCTCTATTTGTTAGCATCAATTTAAACTGACAGCAAGAACCTTGGAGATGTCTGAGGTCTAGAAGAGTTCAGTTACAGACGCATAAGTAAATGTGTCAAATCAAGTTGGGAATCTTGGGCTGCCTAGTGCCATGAATGTAGAAAGGGGGCATGTGAATGATGAATGTGGAGAAAGCAGATGAAAAGTCAGACTAACTGTTGATAACTTATTAAGATGAGTCATTATGAAAAGGATGAGGAGGTAGGCTGAGTTCAGACACCAGTGGACATAAGAGAACAATATTATGTGACAAGGTTAGAAGAGGGGTAGACCTGTGGAGAAACCAGAGTCAGACAGAGTGGTGAAATTTTGTACAAACAAGGAATATTTGCTAAGGACAACTTCTCGAGAAACATATATTTTTCTCCTAGGATTTCTCTAGCTTTTTGTGTTGAAGGAGACCTCTGGCACTGTATTTAGTATCATTTCATAAAGCACTTTCGCTATTGCTGAGACAGAATCTTGCTATGTGGTCCAGGTTGGCCTTGAACTTGAGATTCTTTTTAATTAATTATTTTATTTTATTTATTTTATTTTATGTGCATGAGTGTATTGTCTGCATGAATGTAAGTGCACCTATGTTGTGTAATGCCCATGGAGGTCAGAAGGGGGCATCAGATACCCTGGAACTTACAGATGGTTGTTAGATGACATGTAGGTGCTGGGAATCGAACCTGGGTCCTCTGCAAGTTACAGCCAATGCTCTTAACTACTGGGCCATCTCTCCAGCCCTAAGCTTGAAATTCTTGTGCTTCAATCTTCAATCCTCCAGGTACTGAGATGGCAGGCATTCATTCCCTATCACATCTGGTGGTAGAATATCTGAGTCCATTTTGGGTTGCTAAAACAGAGTATCCGAGACTGGGGAATTTACAGAGAAGAGAAATTAGTTTCTTACAGCTATGGAGGCTGCAAGTCTAAGATCAAGGTGCTGGCATCTGGGGAGAGCTTTCTTGTTTTGTACCACGGCAGAAAACTTAATGAAGTGGGAGCCTTTAAAATTTGGTCTCCTTTCTTCTTATAAGGCCACTGATCTCATTGTGGCCACCCAAGGCCTCATTTGATCTTAATTACCTCTCAGAAGTCACACCTCCAAATATCATCATGATATGAATTTAGGGATCAAGTTTTAGCTCATGAACTCTTTGGGAGTGAATTTCAGACCACAGTACCTTCATATAGGTAACTGTATTCAACTGATGTTGTCTGACTTGTCACAAAAATTGTTCTAGACTTTGAGTACGGCTTGCTTTTTGAGAAAAGTGTTGATAAAACTGCTAAATGTGCACGAGTTATGCTTCTGAGGTGCTGATAATCAAGTGGGAGATTATGAGCTGAGCTGTTTCTCTTAGGGAAAGCATAAGAAAGGCGCAACTGCTTGAAACAAAAAGAAAAAGAAGTAATAGAGAAAAACAAAAACCCACATGGAAATCTTTTGGTATAAAATATTGCCCATGGTCATTTGCTCCATTTTTTTTAATCTAAGAAAACTCTTATTTTTGTTATGTAGATACAGTATTGTCATTTCAAAAAGGACTTAATTCTAAATTAAATCCTATTTTCTTCAGTCTAAGACTGCTCTCTCCAGTTTTATTCCATTTTACCCTTCTTTCTTAACAATGCTTCATGTATTTTATTGCACTGTCCACAAAAGAGGCTTATATTCATCTTCAAAGACTATATATATATTACAAATTCCAGAAAGGAAAAAATTATTTTTCTGGAGGATTTTCAGTATATATTTATCATTTCTATAGACACCTTTTATTTTCAGCCTATTGTAGATCTATTTTTTAAGGTTTGCTTTAAATTGACACATATTTACAGGGTCCAATGTGATGTTTTGGTATGTGTACACATGGTATTATAATCAAATTAGGGTCTTTAGCATTTCCATCTCTTCATGTATTTATCAGTTCTTTTGGTGAGAACACTAAAAAACAACAACAACCAAAAAACCCCTGTTCTAGCCATTTGAAAGATGCTACATAATGTTGTTAACCACAGTCATTTTACTGCACAGCAGAATGCCAGAACATATGACTCCTATCTGGCTGTAACTTTGTGTTCACTCATGTATCTCACCTATCTCTGATGACCACTATTTGACTCTTTACTTATGTGACATCTGCTTCTTTAGGTGCTCCAGGTGACTGAGCTCATATCCCTGATATTTATCTGTACCTAGCTAATTTCACTAAAACCCATGTCTTCTAGGATTACCCTTGTTGTTGCAAATGACAGTATTTTACTTTGTTTAAAAAATTGCTTCTTAGGGACTGGAGAGATGGCCTAGGAGCTAAGAACACTTGCTGTTTTTCCAGAGGACCCAGGTTTGATTCCCAGCACCCATGTGGTGGCTAACTCCAGTTCCAAGGGATCCAACACCCTCTTCTGGCCTCTGTGGGCCTTGCACACACATTGTGCACTTACATACTTGCAGGTAAAACACTCATACACATAACATGAAGATAATAAAATCATAAGTAAAATATCTAAAAATTGTTTCTTAGCAAAATAGTATTCCATGATGTATGTGTACCACATTTTCTTTATAACTCATGCACAGATGGATATTTTCCATCCTTAATTATTAAGCTCAGTCTATCTATGTTGAGTACCATGGCAAATCCCTCCTATTGTAAGGGAAAGGGAATGTTTAATTTCTTTAAAATGTGGACCTATTTGGTGAAACTGATAGGACAGTCAAGCTAGTTCTGTTTTTACTAATAGGTTTGAGAATTTTGCTTAGATGAACAATTGAATAATTTTTTGTTCAGTTTACCTTTACATAAGATTTGATCTATGGAACTACAAACCAAACGTTTGATGTGGTGTATTCAGTCAAATAACTTGCCAAATTGTTGGAGGAATAATAGCCTTATTCCTGTAGATCACTGAAAACAATTGTCAATGCCATTCTTGAAGAAGTTGGCAGTATTGAAAACTGCATAAAGACAATTAGAACAGCTAAAACATTTGGAGGGTCTGTACTGTCCTCTAAACACAAGTTGCTCCACGGTCATGAAAAAAATAGCCTTATATTATTAGTTTTTAAATGAATACATATCATGCAAAACCAAAATAAATTCAGTTATAAAAAGACATTATTTTAATGTCTCAGTCTGGCACTTACAAGTATTATGAACCAACATAGGTTTGACAGCTTTTAATTTTCCAAGGAACGACAAAAATTTTCCCCAACAAACCACACCCATCATTTCCTTCATTCCATTCCAGAAAATGTGCTTTGTTGACAAAACTTTAGGGAGTGCATTCTCAGAACGCAGGCAGTCCTTTTCATTGAACAAACTGAGCTGTGTCAAAGCTTGCTCCTTTGTCCTTATGTTTCTCATTTTGATTTAAGTGATGAGCACTCTGGTAACCAATGACAGCAACCTTAGGACCCCTATCAGGGACTTGAAAACTGGATGATTGCATGTATATTTCTGTATCTACCTATGTCTGTCTAAGTTCTAAAGTTCCTAGATTTTTATGATCTATGTCTTGTCCCCTTTTTAAGGATATGTTTTACAAGGTAGAGAAAGAAATAATGTCTATTACTATATTTTGGTTTTTTGAATACTTGTGAGGTTTATTTTTTCTTTTATTATTTTTTTTATCATGTCCTCCAGAAAATCAAAGGTATTTCAAAGAATGATTTGAATCGACATATCCAGAGAGAAGGAAGGACTTGGAGCAGGCACAGTGCAGTTAGTGAGAAGGAAGTCCAAATAGAGGAACCTCTTATTTTTTCTTAGTAAACATTTAGACTTCTGAGAAAATGTGGTAGAGAGGAGCCACCCGAAGTTTAGGCAGTGATAAAAATATACTGTAGATCTCCCAAGTTAATACACATTGGTTGAGAGAGTAAGTGAATGGATAAATGAATGTCCTTTGTCACATCATTATCTCTTCTTTCTTATTAAAGTACTTAGGTTAAGTTTATGATGTTCTAAAACTTCTTATTTGTAGAAACATTGCACTTTAGGGAGTCATCCAGTAGAACATACTCAGTCACCAAACTATCCACAGAGATTCCTTTTTGGAGTGCAATATTGTGTTCACAATGACAGTGTCATCAGGGAAAAGCTGCATTTTGATCACAATTAAGAGATAGCCCCTATCATTTCAGGGATACATTTTTCTGCTTGTGGACTTGAACATTTTTTATTTTCTTTTGAAGCTTCTTAAATCCCTGATGAAACTAGTTCTTAGCAGTTGTTCTCTTGTGTGGGGTTAATTTTAAAAGAAGAAGAAAAAGGATGTAACATAAAATTAACACCCAAGCTATTATAATTACATATCAGACTATAAATGTTAAAAGAACTAACTTTGATTTCAAAGATTGTTTTGGGAATTTCTTATGCTTGGAATTTGTTGGGTTTTGTTGCTTGTCTGTCACACATTTCAACCTCAATTTTCTTCCTAGGAGCGTGTACAGGGCAAATAGCCCAGTTTTAGTAATTGTCCCCCTGCTTGACTCTCCACTTATCAACACTGGTCATTCAGAATTGTGCATATAAATGTGGATTGTATATGGCCCAGGAGTATCAGAGGGGGAAGCCTGGCCCAGAAGATTCAAACCATTCCGGTTGTGAATTATATTGACCAAAGTCAAAGTATTCAAATCTGAGCCCCAAAGAGTCCATCGTCAATTTGGTGCTAATTTGTTGAGCCTGCCTTTTGCTGTGTATTGACATGCACTGAAATTAGGTTTCTGCAAAGGCTGTCATGGAGAGGGCAGACTAGACATTTAAGGGCAGTTAAAACAGAAGTGGAGTGCCACAGATGCATCATAAGTAATTACGTACTTTGAAATTCATTTTTTTTGGTAGTAGCTCACTTTGCTACAATATAATGTTTCACACTGGTATTAATCTGCATTGGTTTCACATTTCTCTTGTCCTTTTTGCACCCAAACTTCGCCAAAAGGCTGAGAAGTGATATCTGTTTATGTTAAAAAATGGCTGTGAATAATCTTAAAGTGTAGCTGAACGGTCTTCTTACACTGATGATTTAATTCTTCATGATTTCAGGAAAATAGGACAGCAATTGTGCTGTGTGATTGGGACTGGGTGGGAGCACAGAGGTCATCGTTATTCTAAACATTTCTGATATTTTAGTACATTTCCACAAGGGTTTGTTTTAGAGGAAAAACTGTAATACACGTGCCTCCTAAATGAATTGGGCCAAGAATTTTTGCTGAAATTGTTTAATTTTATATTGTGTGAAGTAATTTTGTAGAGGAAAAGTTTCTTTGTTGTAACTTTCTTGCTGTACTATTAGTTTTCAGGTGGCATAATTTCAAAGGCAAATTGACACAATACAATTTGAGTAAATCGCTCATTCTTTGTTTATGTATAATATATACTTTATATTAATAGGCAAATCAGATAAGCTTCTGTTTAACCACTCATCCTCTGCATAGGATAGGTATAAGAATTTATACTTCTTTTCTGGTTCCATCCTCTGATGTCACTGAAAATATCTGTATAAAAAGGCAAAAATAGCATTAAAGCACTCATGAATTCCATCACATAAATATTTGCATATAATCTAGTATATTCTTGTCTTTTGCTATGATTTTGGGGTTTTAGTTAGCATTTCCCAGTTTAAAATTGAGTGTTTAGGAGGTAGATCAGAAAATCAATGATTATTGAGTTGGGGATATAGCTCAGTTGGTAGTGTACTTGACTAGCATGCATGAGGTTCTGGATTCAATTCCCAGAATTGTATAAACCTGGTGTGTTAGCACACAGCTGTAATCCCAGCATTTGGGAGGTGGCGGAGGGAGGATCAGGAGTTCAAGGTCATTTTTGGCAACATAGTGGGTTTGAGGCTAGCCTGAACAATATGAAGCCCTGCCTCAAAAAAGTCAGTAATTATCATTTGGTTACTGTTATAAAAGGAAGTAAAGGGTATTATTAGAGAGTTAAGAGTACATACTTTTGAATATTAAGGAAAAAGTAGTAAGGACAGAGTTCATCCACTTCAGATAAACCAGGCCTTAAAAATTTACATAATAGATAATCTGTCCAGAAATTAAGAAAAAACCCCACAGGCTAGAAAAAAAACTTTCCTGATTTGGAAACATGAATGCAACGTTACTAGAGACGTTCTCTGGAAATCACAGCAGTAGTACAACAATGATAAATGCATTGAACTAGCTTTCCCCTTTGTGTTAGTAAAGGAATGCCCTTTCTTACAAAGTCTATGAGGTAGGAATTATGCAATGTTTTAAAGGCAAGCAAATGGAACTTATCAAATAACATTCATTTCTTCAGATTTGGGTGAGATTTCTAGCTTCCAGGTTTGTTTGATGACTTCGTCACATGAAAGAGTCTCATAGGCCTGTTTTGAGGAGGCTCAGTGGTGGAGCAGGGCCTGCTATTTGATTATCTCTTGGTCCATTTTGTTGAGAAAAGAGCTTCTCCAGTTTTCACCATGAAATGATGGCAGATTCCTCTTACACTAGCTCCCCTGGAAAAGAAAAGGATGTCTTGGGATTTGATACCAGAAAGAATCATTTGTTCCAGATTCCAACAAGTTGTTTTCCAAATTCAAGTATACCACTTCTACAGGAGCGGAGGATAGGAATGGGGACAGAACCAAAAGGAATCTAAGGGAGTAGAGCTGAGAGACGAACACTGGACTCCCAGAAAGATAAATGCTTCTGCAGTCAGTGCGAAGTAATGAACGCAAAGCCAGCCTCGGCTGTGTCCATTTCCCTCATCATGCCCAGCCCCAAACACTGCTTTAAATAAAACATATTTCTTTTATTTCCCATTTCTTGCTTGCTAACTTAAAGATAAATTACTTTCTTGCAAGTGCAGTGAAAAGGAAATAAAATCAGTAACAGGCAGTGCCCAAAATGCCCCAGCTGCTTAACGGTCTGGCCTTGAGCAATACACAGTTTTTATGGAAAAGTTTTACTGTTCTGCTGTTAAGGAAACAGAAGCAACTCTTCCCCACCCCCACTCTCCACTCTCAAAAAATAAAAGTAAAGAAAACTCGAAATCAGAAATCAAAGCCCAGAAAAGTCAAAGCAATTTGGAATGGTATGTGCAGTTGTTTTAGTGACCACAGCAAAGTTAACTGTGTGCTCAAGTTTTGGTGCTGGACTGTGGAGCAGTGCTCAGCCTCGAATGATGCGCTTAGGGATAATCAGGGCTCATGGTCAGCCTTCTGCAGCCAGGGGTCAGTGGCTCATAATTAGACTCATGGGTGTTTCTAGGTAGGCTATTGGATAAGCAATTAAATGCTTTGTGAGCCCATTTTGGGGCACTCTTAGAGGCTGGCAATTAGGAAGGAAGCACCTAAGAAGTTCGATACACGAGGCAGATCATTTTAGTGTTCAGAAACACGAAAAAAAGCACTTGTAGAATAAAGACAAATCATATTCTATTTACAATAAGGACTAATTTGTGGATGTGCGCTGAACACAAAGCTTAGGTGATTTATACCCACAGCTCCTTTAATCATTACAACAGTACTTTTCAAATGTTAGGAGAGAGCAGAGTCAATGGGAAGGCTTGCTTAAGCACAGGTTTCCTGATTCCATTCCTATAATTCTGTTCAAGAATTTTGGGAGGCAGTCTAGAAATACCCATTTCTAATGAATTTCCAGGGGATGTTGCTGCTGTCACTCTGATGACATGTTTTGAGAACCACCATTTATACAAAACCATCTCAGGTAATGATGATAGTGCAAACTCTGAGCACCTGATACATGCCAGGCATTTTGCTGAGCAGTTCACATCTGTTATCGCCTTTGCTCTTTATATACCTTTATTGAACATGTTATTTATGTCCTTTAAATGCAAAGGGCTGGTATCTCATAAACTAAAGGACTTTTCCAAAGTCATAGATAGAGCCAGGGTTCAAACCTAAGTGTTAATCTCTCAAGCCCATGCTTTTATCACACCTAAATGTGTGACAAAATGTGTGATAAAATCTCAAACCCATGTTCTTATCACTGTACCACACTGCTTGCCAGTGTCTTGTTTTTAATCAATTAGTTTTTATTTTATGTATATGAGTGTATTGCTGCATGTATGTATGTACACCTGTGTCTTTCAGTACCCACAGAGGACAGAAGAGGGCACTGGATCCCCTGGAACTGGAGTTACAGATGGTTATTAGCTGCCATGTGGGTGCTAGGATTTGAACTTGGGTCTTATGCAAGAGCAGTCAGTGCTCTTAACTGCTGAGCCATTTCTCCAGCCCCAGTGCCTTGTTTTTCATGGACCTTGACTCATAGTTTTGACCTGTCCTTGTATATTGAGAAATGATTGGATAAACTACTAGAAGTTTGATTTTTTTTTTAAGCTTAGCAGGGATTATGCAAATACTAGACATTGAACTGTCTCAGTGAATTTTACCTTGACAGAAAGACATTTTCTTACTGTGCTACCAGTGAGCTAATTATCTCTGCTGTGTAGCTTCTCCCTTGTCATTTTTGCCCTACTTCCAATACCCAAAATGAACTGCGAGACAGAGACTTCTGGAGAAGTAATATCAGTGACGAGCGAGAAGGTTATACAGGACTTGATGGAAGAGTTGGACTTGAACCAAAATGATGGGTGAATTCAGGCTTATGATGACAAAGGAAGGATCTGTAGGGTGCTTCTCTGTGAATTAGGATGTATGTGGTGAAAAAATGGCCCACCTTGAGTGGAAGGAGCACGTGACAAAGAAGAGGGATGGGGCTGTGGGGTCATAGATGGATCAGAGTGCTAGAATGCAAAGTTGGATTTAGAAATGACCTGCTTAGAGATAGTTAAGATGAATGCATTTCTTCCCTGTTATTTTTAACTTATTTGAATGTGTCTTGCATACTGCTTCATTGCTGATTTAGAAAATTATTTATTAATGTGTGCTTGTATGCATGCATGCATGCATGCGTGTGCATGTGCGTGTGCGTGTGCGTGTGTGTGTGTGTGTGTGTGTGTGTTTGTGCCTATGCATGCTGAGGCATGTGTGTGTAGGTCAGAAGACAACTTTGTGGAGTTGATGTTCTCCTTCCACTTTTACCTTCATTCCAGGGAATCAGGTTGTACAATGAATACTTTTCCCACTGAGCTGTCTTGCTGACACCTTTGAAGGTATTCACTGAGCATTTGCTACTTACCAATAAGTAGGCCAGGTGCAAGGTCTACCAGGCTAGACACTAGGAAGAGATAAAAGGACGGGTAACTTACAAGGTATCCTCTGTTATTCAGGGGTCAGCAGTATCAGTGTTATTCATTGTCTGGAAGTTTGTTAGAAATGCGGAATCTTGGGGCTGGAGAAATATCTCAGAGTTTAAGATCATGGCTGCTCTTGCAGAGGGCCAAGTTCAAGTACCAGCACCCACATGACAGCTAACAACCATCTGTAACTCCAGTTCCAAGGGATCTGAATCCCTCTTTTGACCTCTGTGGGCATTGTATGACATGGGTGCACTTACATACATGCAGGCAGTATACTCATACACATAAAGTTAAAAAAATATTGCTAAAAAGAAAAAGAAATGTAGAAAGACTCTCAGGTCCACCCTAGACAAACTGAATCAGACTCTACACCTAAGCAAGATTTTAAGGCAATTGATAAATTCACTAACATTTGAAAAACACTAGATAACTCAATTTTTAGTACATTGCTCTCTGGAATTATCATTGCTGTGAAGGATAGTCTGAACCGGCCAATAAATATATTTCTCAGAATAGTAAAACTAAACAGGAACTTATAAGGAAGAGATAGAAATAAAATATATGACCCCAGGGTATCAGGTCCTTGACTAACTCCAGTAATGGGGATTGCTTATTACCTGGGTATCACTTTAGCTTCTAACTCATTGTGGAGCATTTTGTTGGTGCAGTGAAGACCGTCAGCTTGTTCAAATGAATATAGGTTAACTCCGCAAGTAAAATGTTCTGGTTGTTTACCTGTGAGTACTGATGCATCAATATAAGATTTACATCTGGGATAAAAATGCTAAGGAAAGATGCTCTTATGAGATTTAAAACATTGGAGAATGTTTAAAAGATAGGAATTTGGGGTAGAAGAGAATGGTAATTAGGTAAAGAGAACTAGTTTTAGAAACAAAAGTGGTTCACAATGAGGTGAAGAATGTGGCCACAGTGGGTTAAAGTAACTGCTCTGCATGATTGACGATTTCTTGTTCTATGCAATAAAAGTGGATGGATGCCAGACATACCTTCTTTTGAGTTGATGGCCAGGGTGGCCAACGGGATTCCCAGATAGTAACTCAGCATAGAACTGGGAAAATGAACAACAGACCCCAATCTTTTCCAAAGGAATATAGACAACTGATTACCACTAGATGAAGACCAGCTGACCCTCCTAAAACAAAGACCTCTAGATAGGCAGACTATATTCACCAGAAGGGCAAGTAGCGGGGAATGGCTGGGGGTGCTGACAACACAGCAGACAGTAGCAGGGATATCAGAGTATAAGGGCTCTAATGGGGGGAGAGAGGCTATGGGAGGGTGCCATCTGGGAAATGGGTGTATAAATAAAAAAAAAGTGGATGGATGTGTGCTGGAGGGACTCAGCAGAGGTCAGTTTATGAACCACATTGATTGGGTTCAATGGAACCTGTCTAGCCAGTGCCATTAATAAATCGTATTTGATCTTACATAGCCTACACATACTTCTGAAGATGGAAATAGAGACAATATCTTAGTATCATTAGACTAATTCAGGGGTTTGGATCCAGCATCAAGTTGAGGTACCACAGTACCATGATCTGTACTTTTGTTTTCTGCAGCTTCATTTTTCCAAGGTCAAAAACAGTCTGAAAAGTTTAAATGAAAAAAAAAATCTAGACATAAACAGTTTGTTGATTTTAAATTGCATGCTGTTCTGGGTACTATGATAAAATCTCTTGTCATCATTCCGTCTGGTTGGGCACATAAATCACCTCTTTGTCCAGCATGTCCGTGAATGCACCTGTGTGGTCTATGGAGAGTATCTACTTAGTTACCAGACTGACCAGCACAGTGCTATAGTACTCATATGAGGAAGCTCTCATTTCACTTGATGACCCCCAAATGTAGGAGCAGGGATACTGGCAATCAGGACATGCTAAAGAGAAGTTGTTTTAAAAAACATTTATTTATTATTTTTATTTTATGTGTATGAGTGTATTGCCTGCATGTATGTAAGTGCACCCATGTCATGCAATGCTTGCTGAGGTCAGAAGAGGGCATCGAATCCCCTGGAATGGGAGATACAGATGGTTGTTAGTTGTCACGTGGGTGCTGGGAATTGAACCCTGGTCCTTTGAGAGTGCTCTTCACTGCTGAGCCATCTCTCCAGCCCCAACTAAAGAGAAGTTGTAAAGTTCCTACATTAAATGAAAAAAATGAAAATGTCTGGCTTCATAAGGAGAGAAAAAATCATGTTGAAATTATTAAGATGTAGAGTAAGTTATTGTTGTTAATCTCTATCCTGTTTAATTTATGCACTAATATTTCTCTTAGCTTTCTATTTGGAGGTAAAATATTGTATACATTGGGTTTGATACTCCCAGTGGTTTTCTAAAGGTATTGAGACATATTCCCAGTGGTAATCTGGGAGTAGTCTATTTTGAGCCTTGATCATCCTGTAATATTTTTTTCTATAACGGGTATGCAGACATCCTGCTAAAAATTCTGTTACTAAAGAAACTATGCTTTTAAAAAAGCATTATTGCACTAGATAATTCAAATTTAAGTGACGGTGCATGGAGAAAGTGATGTTTTATGGTCCAGCTATTTGGGGATTAAAGTCACCTTTTTGATTTTCTGTACCTGGAGGAATGTAATACTTTAGGTTTGTTGAGAGTCCTCTGCATGGCCTTCCTAATTGCTATCTGTTTTAAAATCTTTCTAAAGTAGAAAGAGAAGAGCAACTGTAGTTTCTACTACCAGGATTGCGCTTCAAGGAGCACTGCATAAAATAATAACATTACTGTGTTCATGGAGAGTGAAGATTTCTGTGTAATATATTGTTCCGCAAATCATTCATCATCATAATTGCCCTAGTCGACACTTTATTCATTTGTAGATTTTTTTCCTTTCTTGCCAGAATTTTTCTTCAGTAAAAATGATTTAAAGAGTAGCTATAGGGTTCAATTCGATCCTTCATGATAGAACAGGGACACGAACAGCATTATTTTCCAAATCCACTCCCACTCAAAGTCTAGTTTATTGTGAGTGCATATTCTTTAGGAGCTTGCCAATCACACAGCATTTTCTTTATGTTCTCGTGGGGGTGAATTCTGGATTCTAGTGGGACATTTCAGGGCTCATAGCCCATTACCACTGTGTAGCCCTTAAATGCCATTTCAGATCTAGTGTAGGAAGACTATTTTTTGAGCTGTAGACACTGAGTATAAAATGAACCAGTGGGCACACATATGTGATATTACAAATTACTTTGGAGTTTAGGCATCTTTGATTTCAATCTTTTCTGTGATGGGCTAGAGACATTAAAGAAGATGGGAATCAAAACAAAAGACTTGGTACCCAGTACCATGCTAGCTTGGGCAAGTGATTGGTAGACCTTCTCCCACTGTCTTTTAGCTACCTCACTATACACATAAAACCTCTGCTAAAGCATGAATTTGAGGGGTGATGTCATAGTCATGTGAGCTTGTGTTAGAAGTTCTCCATGAGCAAGGGTTTTAAATAAGCAGTTAAATTTCTTGCATACAAGATTTAGTAAAATATCTCCAAGAAACTGTGGCAGCGACTCAGAATGTTCTCATTTTTCTCTCTGGCGACCACATTTTCAGCCAAAAATTTGAGACAGTTGTTTGATGAGTGGGCAGAATATTTGAAATCAGAGCTGCCTTGAAAAACCCAGGGTATATGATTTCTATATTTGGATTGGTTAAGAATAGGTTCATGAGTCATTATTTTAAAAATGCTCAGTGAGCAAGTGTGATAATAGATTTAACACATATTCAAAAGATAAGAAAAATTTGTAAATTCATTCTGGTTTTCCTTAGGCATAGCACATATCAATAGTCAGGAATGGCTGCTGGCATGAAGAACACTGGAAAAGCATTGCTCGTGAGGCAGGAGATGCAGTTTATTTCAGGTGCCAGGAAAAGAGTTGTAATGTTTGTTAAGAACTTAAATCTGTTATATCTTCCCCAGAAGCAGGAATTTTAAAGCCTACTCTTTTACTGACCTGAAGTTCAGAGGATGGTTCCAAAATTTATTTTATGCTGTTTTACCTT
Organism: Nannospalax galili; assembly: GCF_000622305.1. Classification (NCBI taxonomy): domain Eukaryota; kingdom Metazoa; phylum Chordata; class Mammalia; order Rodentia; family Spalacidae; genus Nannospalax; species Nannospalax galili. The sequence goes on along the minus strand of NW_008339767.1, from coordinate 2,550,201 downwards.
GTACTGTTTTAAAAATAGCTCTGATTGGCCTGGTACTTGCTTTTGTACTGTCATATATACATTTTAAACATAAAATAATAGAGTAACTGAAGAAAATCAGCACCCCACAGAATCTCTCTTAATCTTGAAGTCATTCATACTAATTATCTGTGAGAGAAGGCACTGTGTGAATATCCTGGGGACATTTTACTGATATTCAATGGCACTGATGTCTTTTTCCAACCTTTTAAGTTCTAGAATTGACCTCTTCAAGGAGCTTGCTTCCTCTGTGTCCATCAGTCCAGGCAGCTGCCTAAAGCATATTAAGATTTTGCAATAGTTATCCTTCTTTGTGGTTGTCTGTTCCTAGGGACTCTGAGTCCATACTATTCAGTGTGGCCCACAGACTGGCAGCCTCAGTACTGCCTGTGTGCATGTTAAAAATGAAGAATCTTATGTTTTACCCCAGACCTCTGAATCAGAATCTGCAGCTTTAGGAAGTAAGCAGGTAGATTCAAAAGAAGTCTCTCATGGACATTCACTTGAGCAAACAGACACAACAATTAATGAAAGCAAAATATATGCTGCCCAATTCTCTGCTAGGGTTATCTTACAGAGAAGGATAACTTTTGCAACATGTAGGAGGGTATGGATGCTCTGGCTTCCTGGAGTGGTAGAGCCTTGTCTCAGGAGTGTCCTTTAGAAGAGGTCTTAGTCTTCTGTTTTGACAATGCTCTTTCCTGGCAAGCCTGAGCTGCAGCACTGGAGAGAGAGTGTAAGTTATAGTGCTTTTCACTGAGGACTAAGTAACTACAAGTGCTAACTGTTTGGGGCTGTGCCACAATAGATCCCAGGCAGGAGCAAACATTCTCAATACAAACATGCTTTGATGCCAAGAAGAAAGGAAAGGAGAAGTAAATCTAAAACTTCATTTTACACCTACTTCAGAGACAACAAATAGTTCCTTTCCTTAATTATTTATGGTGTTACCTTGGCGATATTTATAGATTATGATCAGGTTCCCTCCTTGAAGCTCATTCTCTCGACTGTATAAATTCAGTTTCCCTGAGTGTATCTCATATGTCTTTCCCCCTGAGCCAGCCCGAAATGCATTCTATTCCCCTTTGCTTGCTCTGTGATTTATCTGCATTACTTCTAAACTGCTCGAATCAGAAGAGTCCCTGTGTTTGGCCTTTGGCTGGTTTAGAGTCATCACTGATTCTCTGGTTTTACATGCTGTTCCTAATATACATATCTGAAAGATGCACTGGGATTGTTTTTTATTTTACTGTCAGCCCAGTGCAAATGCTTAACCTCAGTAGAGTGGATAAACACAGTCTTTCTGTTGCATGCCCTGGGCTACAGTTGGGCGTGACACAAGAAACCCTTTTAGGCAGGAACTTGGGTATGTGAAAAACTGACCAGCAAAATTCTTAAGTGGATCCAGAAAGAAGAGTAACTTATAAAAAAAATTCACATCTACAAGAATTTTCTGCTAATTGGAACTCAAAAATATGTTTGAGATGACTTTTTGAACAAATGTCGCTGTGCTATGCCTACCCATGTTTTCATACAGAATGTTGGAAAGAGATGATTTTTCTTTTTTCTTGGCTATACTTATTTATTAGATTGATGCCAAGATTTTCCTCTGAAGCTTTTTATTGCCAATTTGGGGTTTTATTCTGCCATCCTACCTCAGGCAAAAATTCTGTTGTTTTCTAAGGAAGGATGGTGGTAGTGATTGTTTTTTCTGCTTGACAGTTATGACAATGACCAGAATTGGTCTTGTAAATAAAATGTGACCTTTTCACTTGGGTATTTCCTAATTGTAGCACTTAATTGGCATATTTTAAATAATTCAAAGATGAAGAAACGTGTACTCGATAGCTAAATTGGCCTTCATAAATGGGAATGTATTTAGTATCCGTGTGAGAGATGAAGGGGATGGAAATACCTGGCCAAGAGGACTTTGTGTGCACAGGTTCAACCTCTGAATCTGTCACCTGCTAGTTTATGGCCTTTCCTGTCATTTGTTAATTCTAAAAGTTTATTCTGCTTCATAAGGGTATAGCGAGGATCCAGGCTGATGTATGTAAAGCCCTTTATGAACAATGATGTGCTGTAAATACATCAAGTAGCAGGTGATGATGAAGATGCTGTTACTGCTGCTTATGGTAATGTGACTTATGTCCCATGAGGGAGACATATTCTACATGAATTCTGTAAGCCTACAGCATGGTTTTAGAAAGAGAAGCTTAGCAAATGCAGACTAAATATATGGTGTTTTTTCCAAGAATTCCAAGATCTCATGATCAATGCTGGTTGCTTCTTTAAAGAAGAAAAAGCTTTTAAACATTTTTTTTTTCTGGTTTAAAATTCACCTTATGTGGAAAGGATCATATTAAAGTACACAAATTTAGATTACCTATGTTTTAGGGAGAAGAATATGTTTGAAATGAAAATTCTAGAAATAGCTTCGTATTTTAATAAAGCTTTGAATTTTGTGACCTGGTCTATGACAAATAATTATCTCCCTTATCTGAAGTTCCAGCATCATCAGTCTAAAAGCCTGCTTTCTTCTTTTTTGACAGCTTAGATAGCTCCTAATATATACACATATATTTATATATGTACAATATACACATGTATATTACACACATATATGCTAAACATTTTTATTCTTTATAATTTTATTACACTTCTACTTAACTTCTACTAATATTTTTGCTTCTTATTTTACTGAATGTGTTGACACTTATTGTTCAAATCTCTCCTTTCTAGTCAACATCCTTTGAATCAATCTGAGCTTCCTCTCCTGTTAGCTTAACAGATGTTGAGCCACTCCTTCAGGAATATCTTTCTTTAAAATATTTTTTTGAATTATTTATTTTTATTTTATGTTTATGAGTGTATTGCCTGTATGTATGTAAGTGCACCCGTATTGTGCAGTTCCCCCTGGAGGACAGAAGATGATTCCAGATCCCCTGGCACTTGAGTGACAGTTGTTAGCAGCCATGTGGGTGCTGGGATTCCAACCTAGGTCTTCTGCAAGAGCAGTCAGTGAGTTATCTCTCCAGCCCCCAGGAATACTTTTCTTTACATGTGCCTCAACTCTCAAACCTACTGACTATGTTTTATTTCTTAATGAAGTGGGCTTAAATAATGAAGCCGTTTGATCTTACTGGAGAACAGTTCTGATTGGCTCATCTTTTGGAATCCTAGCATAGTGTCAATAGGGTGTTTCAACCATATTTTTCTATTGGTCTTTTGCTTCCATAGTTTTCTTTTCCATGAGCATCTTTGATTTCTTTCCTACTGATTATCATCCCTTTGTCTGAAAGAAGATGCCATTACTCATTAGTATTTTTGTTCTTTAATCTACCCACTCTAAAAAAATTGCTTGAGATATTGTATATTTTGAAATTAATAGGACATACCTTATGCCTGCCATGGATACTGTGGCACTCGCATCGCCCCATGTGCTGAAGGAGCCTGCTACTAAAGGATCAAAGTTAAGTTTTACATTGGGAATTGCCCTTGACCACAGGGATCTTTCTCATGAGGTGTGAGGTAGGGGGAGAATAAGCAACTGGTTGATGGAAGGAGACCAAAGGGTGAAACTGATAAACTATTCCAGTCTCAGAATAAGCCCTGTGTGTGACTGAAGCTTCAACTGTAGCTGCACTGAAGGAATGCTTCTTTCACCACCTGTCCTGCCTGTCCCTCTCTGGGAGTACAACACTTTAAGTCTACTATTCTCCTGAGACTTGCTTCTTAGAAAAGCCAGGCTAAGTTGTTGCTTTTGGGGAGTTCATTCCTTAGCATAAGATTCAAGAAAATAATTGATATTAAATGTTAAGAATAGTAAATACCATAGTGGAACTACAATATCATATGAGAACGTCAGGGGAAAGTGGAAAATTCATTTTGGATCAAAGAAATCAGAAAATAATAATCTGGGGACATGGTGGAACAAGAGAGCAGCAATTGCTGCTGTAGAAGCTCTCTCTTCCCGGTGGACACAGTCTAAGCCAGCTAAGCATACGTTCTGTTCACAGCGTTTGTGCATTTGCCTCTGGTATAAGAGCTGTGTGACTCAACACTGACATGTTTGCGTTCTGAAAAGATTCACTGTTCTTGTACCCCAAAGCCTCCTTTTTAAACTGTTTCATCAGTTTTTCTTTTGATCTGGTATCTCATCTTGTCGCTTCTTAAGTTCAAACTTGTTTCTGTTACTTGCAAACAATCTCCTAAGTAGTGTGCCACATTAATCATATTGAAGATTTGACATTACTTTACAGACTGCATTGCTGTGGTAAGTAGGAAGGAATGTTACAAGACACTCATTTTGGAATTGTTTATTTTATTCTTTTGTAATTTCATACAGATATCCGATATATTTGAATCATATCCACCTTCCATGCCTCAACTTTAAAGTTGAGAATTGGAAGGAGCTGTTTCAAAGAGGAGGAATTGCGAATTACACCATTGATCTAGGTAAGAGTTAAGAGCCACATGTAACAATACACTATGAATGGACTCAAAGGGCAGTGTTTGAAGGATGTTGAGGCGCTAAAGCCGACAGGTTTCAAAAACCATACATTTCTGGAATGAAAATATCCATTAATGAAAGATGAGACTGATCCGTGCAAAGACACATCCAAAAGAGTTTTTACCTTGATATTTGAGACAAGATCTCATGTACCTCAGGCTGGCTTCAAACTCACCACATAGCTGAGGTTCACTTTGAACTTCTGATCCTCCAACCTTCACCTTCTGTGCTGGATAGCTTTAGTGTCAACTTGACACACCTGGGTTGAGGGAGCCTCAATCGGGGAATTGCCTCTATTGGACTGGCCTGTGGCCATGTCTGAAGGGCATCTTCTTGATGAGTGATGTGGGAGGGCCCAGCTCACTGTGGGTGGTGCCACCCCTGGGCAGGTGGGCCTGTGTTGCATAAGAAAGCAGGCTGAGCAGGGGCCAGGGGAGCAAGACTGTAAGCAGCATTCCTCCATGGCTTGTGCTCCAGCTCCTGCCTCCAAGTTCCTGCCCTGAGTTCCTACCTTGGGCTCCCTGATG
>NW_008339767.1:2537919-2545067 GCF_000622305.1 Nannospalax galili | reverse complement strand
GTAAGCAGCATTCCTCCATGGCCTGTGCTCCAGCTCCTGCCTCTGGGTTCCTGCCCTGAGTTCCTACCTTGGGCTCCCTTATGAACTGCGACCTGGGAGATGTAAGACAAATAAACCATTTCCTCCCCAAGTTGGTACTGGTCAGAGTGTTTTGTCACAGCAATGAAGAACAAACTAAGACACCTTCTAAGTGGGGATTACAAGTGTATGCTACTATGTTCAGTTTTATGTGTTGATGGGGATCAAATCTAGAGTTTTGTACATGATAGATAGGGAAGCACTCTACCAATTGAGCCCCCTAAAAGTTTTTCTTTTATAAATGAATCAGGAGGTTGGAGAGATGGGTCCGTGGTTAAGAGCACTTGCTGCTCTTGCAGAGAGCCGGAGTTCTGTTCCTAGCACCCACATCAGGTAGTTAGTTCATAGCCACCTGTAACTCCAGCTTCAGGTAATCTGATATCCTCTTCTGGCTTCTGTGGGCATCCACATGCATGTGTACATATAGAAACATACACATGCATATAAATAAAAATTAAAAAAATTATAAAATGAACGAAATAAACTACTTCTTTAGAATCCTGGACCAATGAGTTATTGAGATGAATTTGGATGATGAAAATATTTGAAAACCATTTTATAAGAACTGTTCTACTAAAGTGACTATCTATCAAAGAACAGAAACAAGTTAAGTGTTAGAAAGTGTAGAGACACAATTTAAAATCAGTGCTTAGATATAAATACGAGCACAAAGAAAAGACCTTAAAAAGTCTACATTTCTGTGGAGCAATTTGAACTGAAATTGGAGCTCATTTAGAGAAAGAATTTCTCATATTTAGTATTTATCTCCCTAAATTGTTCCTATGTTTTGTTATATTTTGATTCTGTTCACTCATTTTGTAGTTACATAATAATTTAAAGAAAATCATGGTTATAACCCTCTAGACTGGAAAATACCTGAGAATGTGGTACAAGCCAAAACAAGTTAAATCTCCCAGAGCTAAAGATTTGTTTTAGTTCTCAACTAATCCTTTCTTTTTAGGTTTATACCCCAAGCAGCTTTCAACATCTTGAACTCCTGGAAACAGGATATGTTTTCAAAATGAAGGAGGGAGGTTCTCTGTAGCTACTGGAGATTGAGACACAGCCCTTTTCAAATTGCATCTTTTAATATACTCTGTTTCTGAGGGAAATGAAAAATATGTGATTAGTCTAAGTGACTGAGATGCGGAATTGGAAGAATTAATCTTTCTTAAAATTTTCATTGCTTAATGGGGCAAGAAATTCATGAATCAAGAGAAAACCACTGGCACATAATTTATGTTAGTATATACAATGAGTATCTCCAAGGTAGGGTTATTTCTATTATCTTCCTTAACATTAGAAGAAGACGAAGTTGGCCATACAGGTATTGATTTTTCTTTCTTCGCTTTGACTACATATTATATAATTTATACACATGATCCTTGGATAGATTTTTTTGTTTGTTTCTTCCATTTTTTGGAACCTAAGCCATTATAGCAACTAAGCTTTGTAACAGTAATTAATTTTCATGACATTGCCAATAATCACAGCCAATATACAGCATTTATTATGTGCCAGGCACTATTCCAAGTGTTATACATTTAATAATCCTAGCATCCTTTGAGGTAGGTTGTATTACTACCCCCAAGTTGAAGATAAACTGAAGAAACAAAGATGTTATGTAACTCGTCCAAAGTTACACAACCATCAAATGAGGATTCTAATGCAGACAGTTAAGCTTCAGAGTCTATATACTTAATCCTTATGCTTCACAGATTATATTGGGGAAGCCATATTGAGTAGCCCAAAGAAGAAACCAGACATAGTACTTCTCAGTATAAATATTGAGCTGTGAAGTTAAATATAATCATGATTTCATGATTTTTACTATGGTCCAGAGCAGTCTGCAGTTTAAAAAAATACCGGGGCAGGAAAAATTGTCAACCTTATTATTTGTTACTTTAAATTTACTTTTATATATTCGCTCCTGATTATTGTGCTGTTTTTTTCTAGTGGTGTTTGCTGTAGACAATTGGTAATGACAACAAATACTCTTATCAATAGATATTCTTTCTTATGTTTTTTGAAGCAAGGAATGAAAAAATATGATTATAAATATAGTACTGAGAGACTTTAAAGAATCTGAAGGAAGGGTTGAATTTTCAACAATATCTTCTAATTAATTGATTGTAAAATACCAAATCTTATCCTGCGGATGTAGCTCAGTGGTACAGTTCCTAGGGTGCATGAGGCCCTGGTTCAATCCTTAGTGGAGGGGAGAGGAAATGAGAAAGAGAGTGAGAGAGAGAGAAAAAGAGAGACTTACCTTGTATTATTCTTGTTTGTTTAGTACAGTTTTACAGAAGAATAATATTTAATCCCCTCTATATTGATTTCATTTTTTGTAATTTATTTGTTGGACTCTTAAAACTAGTACATCTCAGTACAAGTCACAAAACACATGGCAGGCTAAAGACTAGTTATCTCTTTATTAGTAATCATGCTGTTGGAATTTATTGGCGATTATATGTTGAACAAAACCTACTACTGCTTATACAGCAGTAAATGAAAAACTATTACTTGAATCCTTGTTTACATGGACATGCATTTTTTTTTGTCTTTTTTTTTTTTAATCTTTTTGAGTCAGGGTCTCCCTGTAGCCCTGGCTGTCCTGGAGCTCACTATGTAGACCAGGCTGACCTTGAACTCACAGAGATCCGCCAGCCTCTGCCTCCCAAGTGCTGGGATTAAATGCGTGCGCCACCACGCCCAGCTATGGACATGCACTTTTAAAGCCCAGTTTCACTGTTTATGGAATGGGCATAATAATAGTGACTGTGTCCAAGAATTAAAGTGTTAGAGGATTGGAGTGAGATAATCTTCCTGAAGCATCAAGTATAGTGCCTCACAAGCAAGTGCTTAATAATGAAGCTGCTATAATTGTCACATATTATACTATGCAATGGTGGCATATTTATCCTCATTTAATGCTGAGGAAATGAAGGCATATGGAGCCTGAAATGTCCCATCTAATGGTACATTAGCTGCCTATGGACTGATCCTGGAGTCCATAAAATTCATTTATTCACTAATAAGAATAAAGATTTTGTGTCCTGCTGTGTGCCAGGTCCTAGACTGGGTTCTAAGTGTAGGGTGATAGAAGTAAAGAGGGTAGCCCATGCAAATGGGTAACATGAACAAGACATGGTGATAACTGTGTAGTGTGATGAGTGGGAAGATTGTAAGTAGTCTGGTACTGCTAGTTTGCAGAAGGCAAGGTAATTAGAGAGAGATGGGGGTCTGGAGTCTCCCTCATGCTTATAGGGCTTTGCTGGAGACAAGTAGAGACCTTCCTAATCCTGCTTATGAGATCTCACTTTCTTCTCACATGTTTTATCTTCTTATTTGAGTTTGGACATGCATTATGAGGGTCATTGTGGTGTGGGTAAACACCTCAGACCACACATCTGTGCTATAGCAGTAAACAATCCAGGTAGCATGGCTCATACTTAGGAGGAAGGATTAAAAAAAACCCCTGCTGACCTTGGGAGTAGACTCTGGGCCCATTCATGTTCTTTAAATGCTGAACACTAGCCCTGAGCATAGGGTCACATACACAGGAATTAACATTTCCCCTTATGCTAATACCTAAGTGAAAGTGGAACAACCGAGAAGAACTTTACTTGCTTGTTCGTGGAGTACATATGTTATTTTTTTCAGTTTTTTGTGAGTATATGTAACAGCCACAGACATGATGAATTTAAAGTTTTACCTGCACTCTTAACATTTTCTCCCTCACCTTCTCATCCCTAGATAAACAAAAGGTAATAAACCAAGTCCTATTTACAGCATTTGCTGTAGAGTACAAATTCCTTCACAGTGACTGATGTCAGTGTGCTAACATGTTGGAATAGCTGTTGGGGAGCACTGCACTGCAGCACACTCTGCATATTATTTCAACCAAGTAAATGTAGTCAGCATGAAGAACAAGTACATAAAAAACATGGAAATAACTATGAAGTGATCAGTTTTTATTACCATTGTTTTAATATAACTTTTTAAAATTTCTATAATTTATTTCTATGTTTTTATTTTGATACAGGGTCTCCCTGTAGCCCTATGTAGACCAGGCTGGCCTTGATCTCACAGAGACCTGCCTGCCTCTGCCTCCTGAATGCCGTGATTAAAGGTGTGTGCACCACACCTGGCTTGCTATCTGTGTATCTTAATCAAAGACAAACACTCCTTAGGTGAGTGAAGCAGTTAGTTACATCTTCACGTAACGTTAGTTTTACTCACATATTTAAGAGGATAGTTCATTATTTTTCTGTTAAAAGAAGCATGAATATAACAGGGAGCACTAAACAAAATTTGCTTTTTATTTTTTCAAAGAAAAGCTACACAAAACAGAAATTTCCTTTTTTAAAAAATATTTTTTATTTTAATTATTGTATATGGGTATATTGCCTGCATGTATGTAAGTGCACCCCTGCCTTGCAGTACCCAAGGAGGTCAGAAGAGGGTCTAGGATCCTCTGGAACTGGAGTTAGGGATGGGTGTTAGCTGCCATATGGGTGCTAGGATTCGAACCTAGGTTTTCTGCAATAGCAGCTAGTGCTCTTAATCGCCGAGTCATCTCTCCAGCCCTCATGAAATGGAAATTTCATGTTCAAGGTGGGTTGTTTATAGGTACCTCTGGAAGATTCTGTCATTCTCCTCTGCTATTCTGGGGCATCAAAACCTTTTGTAGGATCTGGCTCTAGCAAATCACTGCCAAGGAGTTTGAGCACAGGACTTTGAGTTGTTGGGTGTTTTCCACAGGTAATTAATGGACGATATGGAAGAATTTGCATTTTCAGGGATCTTTAAGGACCTTACTTAGGTCTGCTAGTAGTAGCTTTACAAGTTGTCTCTTCCTCTAAACAGCCATCTAAGAAGGGGAAATGCAGGGTGAAAACTAGCAGGTACACCCTTACCAACTTTGCTCACGTGAGATGCTTCTGTCCAGTTGATCCTGTCAGAGGAATGTCTTTATGTTAATTCATCCTCCACAAGGGGGAGCCATTTCACAATTTGTCTACCCAGAGGTGGCCCTTTTATCTCAAGAGCGAAGGTACTGTGTATGATAGTGTGCCTTGTGCTGCAGCAGTATTTCTTGTTTCTGCCAAATGTCCAGTGCTAGGCTTAGAGTCTGACATGCCAAAAGTTTTCATTTGTTGGATGAATAGGTGAATCAGTACAAAGGCATAGTGAGATTCCTGTTTTCACTAGATCTCTTGTGGTAAATAATTGATGATGTATTAGTTTGTTAGAGCTGCTGTAACAAAATACTGCAAGCAGTGTCTTAGACAAGAGGAAGCTATTGTCTTAACAGTTTTGAAGGTTAGAAGTTCTAGACCGGGATGCTAGGAGGACAGTGTATGCTTTGAAGGGCCACTGAGGATCTGGTCCAGACCTCTCTCCTGGCTTATGTGCTATCATAATTGCAGTCTCACTGGCATTCTCCTTTTGTACAAGTCACTGTACTGTCCAAGTTTATGTTTTAAAAAGGATATCACTACGCTAGGACTCGCCCTATTTCAGTGCCACTTCATATTAAATCATCACCTCTGTAATGACTTTCTTTCCAACTAATATCTGGGGGTTAGGATCTGTACCCATGAAAAATAGTTTCAGAGGAGGCAAAACTGTAAGTAAAGAGATGAGATGCTGAGCCTTTGGAATTATGTAATCAGACAAAGATTTTCCTTCTAAAATAGTAATATGTTTATTCATAGGTAAGATCATTAAGTAGGAGCCTGATTTTATTGAATATTATGTTACAAGTTGCTTAAAAATTTAGTGGGTCTAAACAACATTATCTCATAATTTAATAAATGTGGGTCAGCTATCTGAACATTGTTTAGCTGGAATGAGTTCCTTATGAGGCTGTAATTAAGATATTGTTAAGGATGGAAATCAAGGCTGTATTGGGAGAAGAGCTATGTTCAGGTTACTCACATGGTTGTCAGTAGGATCCAGTTCCTTGAAGATTATGGTATTGAGGTCTTCAGTTGCTTGGTTGTATTAATGATGCTCAGTTCTTTGCCGTGGTGTGCCTCTCCATAGGACAGATTCTAACATGCAACCGGATTCATGAGAACCAGAAAATCAGGTGCACAGAGAGTATAAGACAGAGCTAGAATTCTCAGATGTCAGTCTTAGATGTACAGTATACCTTAGCCATATGCAGTCCATTGGATGAAGTAGGTCACCTGATACAGCCAACATGCAGAGGGGAGCGTGAAGAGCAGCACACAGAGAATCAATGGAGCTGTCTTAGAGAGGTTGCCTAAGAGGGAGTGAAGTCTGCACTTGATGTGGCTGCTGAACTTTAAAACATATTTCAACTGACAAGTAGGAATTGTGTGTATTTTTGCTGTACGCCATATTTTGATACACACAGTGGCTAAATAAAATTATTTAGCAGTATATATTCCCTAATCTATGTCTTTTTTTTGTGGCAACAACACTAGAATTTTACACTCTCAGCAACTTTAAAATATATTTGTCCATGCCAATCATCTTTGGATTCATTTCATTAATCCCATTAAGGCAGAGAAAACCTCAGTGTGCTGTTCAGTTCTGTGTGTATGCTGCATCACGTCTCTTCTGTATCACTCTGGACCACTGGGGAGGCAGTTAATCGCTTTGATCCCTGACAGTGGCTTTGATCTTTTTCATCTGGGAGTCTTGCTATCTGAACACTCTCTAATTGACTCAGGTCATTGTTCTTTTTTGTGTGAAATGTTTTAAAAAGATTATTCCAGGAATTCGTATAAGTCTTCACAAATATAAATATGACAAGTGGGTCAACTCTCTTTTATCTGCCCTTTTTACCTAGTAGAGGGACTAGGAGGTCCAGGCTAGCTGCAAGGAGCAGTTTCATAATGGAAACCAAACCATGGAGCAGTTTATACAAAACGTGCAATAGCTGACACGATACTTTCTCAAACTGAAAAAAAAGGGTGTTTTGTGTGTGTGTGTGTGTGTGTGTGTGTGTGTGTGTGTGTGTATTCCAGTCCACATACATTCTTTTGAGATTTTTACACTTAGATTCTGTTGGTACATTCAGCCAAAATAACAGC
>NW_008339767.1:2528444-2537888 GCF_000622305.1 Nannospalax galili | reverse complement strand
TATTTGAAGTGGAAACACTTTATTTGGCAGAGGTCTTTCTCACTAATAGATATTTTCCAGTAAGACATGGTATATGAAAAGTTTGATATTTTTTGTTTCCCTATTTCATGGTTAATGGATTTTGCTTTTTCAAGCTGAATTGTATGTCTTTCCCCCCTGACATGTTTCTAGCTTCAGGGAACAGAGCTTCCTCTGGTCCATTAATATTAACAATCATCAGTGATGTAATCCTGTTTCATTTCTGCTATGGATTTTATACCATAGTTATAACATCTTGTACATTAATTTGGCAGGGGTGTGTGTGTCCAGCTAAGCATGCACTTTATCATGTTTTCTTATTAATATCTTTTTTTTCTAAAAATTATATAGATATATATACCAGAAATTCATTTTCTTATACAAATATTCTGGAATATAATGGAACTATATAGTTCAGTTAGAATCTGCCTCTTTCTTATTACCTTTTTAAGAAAATACATGCTTTTTATCCCAAACCAATGTAAATTCTTACTGTATGCTGGATATGTATTGTTATATTAACAGAGAAGTATACCTCTGAACATTTATCAAAGAAGCTTCTTTTTGCAACGGACGGAGATTATTACAGAGTTCCACAACTGGTCACACACAGAGAATAAGTGTCTGTGATATGTCTAGCCCTAAGTGACACATCTACAAAAGAACCTCTACACCTAAGGCTCAGGGAACACAGCAGAACAAAAGTTAGAAAGAATACTAATGCATCTCTCTCAACTCTCACCAGGGAAGCTTCCTCATGCAACAAAGGATGACTAACACAGAAAGCCACGACTTCTCAAAATGCAGAGAATAAGAGATTGAAGAACATGTGATCTTGGATAGGAATTCTATATTAAACCTCTGCCACCATGGCTCAGGGACCATTGTGGAAGAGGGGGCGGAAAGACTGTAAGAGCAGGGGTGGTGAATGACCACAAGGAAACAGAGCTTTCCAGGAGGAGTGGGAACTTGCTAATATGAACTTTCAGCAAATGGTGACAGCATGCACAAGACCCATGCAAGCTCAAATCATACAAAACCCAGAATAGAAGTGGGGAAATGGATAAGAAACCCCAACCTTAGCTGAGGAACTATTGATAACTGATCACTACTGGGCGAGAGAGAGTTCGTATTCTTTAAGGGAGTGATGCTAGACTAGGCTCCAGTGGATGAACCTGACTTGAGGGGCATGTGGGGGTACAAACTTGACTCACTAGGCCTTAATAAATATAACAGAATGCATGAAATCTGCTGGGGGAGCTTTGGGGAGGCATGCATATGGAGGAGAGGGTCTAAATACGATTAAGATGTATTGTATGAAGTGCACCAAAAGTTCAATAAAATGTTTTATTGAAAAAAATAGGTGCTTTACATTGTTGAAACATTGGCAGTTTTGAAAAGAATATCATGAGCAGTGCTGCTCTTGAGTGACTTTAATGGCTGGGTGCAGAGAATACAAACACATTTTAGTTTTTTTTCTCCCTTCTATTTTGCTTTTAATAACATTTCCTTAAAAGGTAATTGGCTTCATGCCCACCTTTCCTCTCCATGCTTGGGTTTTGTCTGACTTGGGCTTATGTAGTTCTTGCAAATGCTATTACAATCATTGTAGATTCATATGTGCAACTGCCCTTTTGCATTTGGAAAACACTGTTTCATTGTATTCATCCACCACCTCCGGCTCTTACCACCTTTCCACCTCTTCTTCCTCAACACTCTGAGCCTTTGGGAGAGAGGTGCGGTGTAGATGTACCATTTAGGGCTGAGCACTCCAAAGCCTCTTATTCTTTACGAGTTGACCAACGGTGAGTCTCTGTGTTAATTAGCATCTGCTGAAAAAAGAAGCTTCTCTGATGAAAGTTGAATGACAATGTAATTAGGAGTTAGAACATTTAAAACTACGTTCATTTAGCAGAATAATAGTAGTAGGCTTTTCTGATACAGTATACGACCTGTTCACCACAGGTTCTTGACTCAACTAACAGTGCAATGGGTTCCATCTTGTGAACGGACCTTAAATCTAATAACCCTAGCTGAGGAACTCCTGGCAATTGATAACTGTTGGGAGAGGGAAGTCAGTTTTCTTTAAGGGTGTGATATTGGGTATGATGATCACACTTCAGGGACTGGATCTACACCTAAGAGTATTTGAGGAACACAAATTGAGCTCAGTAGGCCTTAAAACAATGTATAGGCAACACAGAAAGCAGATGGCGGGGTGGGGGGGAGGTGGGAGTGGATCTAAGAGGAGATGGGGGAGGTGGTTTGAATATGATCACAATACAATGTATGAAATTCTCAAAGAATCAATAAAATATTATTTAGAAAAGAGTAATTAGCATGTTTTTTTAGTGCCTCTACCTCTTTTTGGCTTATAGAAAAATACCTTTCTTTTTTTTTTTTTCTGAGAGGTAGACCCTGATTACTTTATGTAGCATCTATGCTCACAATGGCCAGAAGGCCAAACTATGACCTTAGGGCCTTTTGTGTAGTAAAAGAGGATGGACTTTTAAGTGAGAAAACCTGATTAGATCTTCCCTTGTTACTTCCTAGATATATGTCAATCACTGAGACTAATTTGAGATTTAGTTGCTTCATCTTTAAAATGGGCACAGCTATATGTATTCATCATACATAAACCAGAATATGCTCTGTACATTCGTATAGTTTGTTTTTGAGACAGGGTCTTCCTGTAGTCCTAGCTTGTCTGGAACTTGCTATGTAGATCAGGCTGTCCTCAGTCTCATAGAGATCTGCCTGCCTCTGCCTACTGAGTGTTGGGATTAAAGACATGCACCACCATGCATAGCTTCATTCACATAGATCTTAAAGGACAACAGGACATTGGAATCAGGTCTATCTGTCTTGTTCTTCACTGGTAGAATATACACTTTGGTAAACTGATTTTCATCCCACGATCTTTTCCTTTTGAACTCTAGTTTTCCCTTGACAACCATCACTTCACCCCTTTCCTCCCTACATGTGTTCTTGCTTAATTTTAATTCCTTAAATTTATTGTAAATCATTACACAATTGATTCAGTCTTGAATTTTACAATATATGAAGAGACAGAAGATGAAAGACACAAGTTTCCATGCAATGCCCCTCCCCCATCGATGTGTGGTCCTGTCTGTAGGAAAGTCAGGAACAGCAATGAGAACAAACAGTGGTGGTGGTGATAACTCCTGTACATCTGTGCTGCAAATACTGAATATAGTCTATGTCTCAAAATAAGTTACAATCTTTCTTTCCTAGGAAATTGGTAATAATACATAATACAACCTTTCTACAGATTACATAATTCTACATAATTACAATCTTTCTTTCCTAGGAAATTGAGGATGGTATAGCTTAAATGACCAAGCCTAAGAGCATATAGATAGCTGGTAAATGGCAATGTGGTAAAGGATGAAATAAAATTTAACGTTTTAACCCAGTGCCTGAATGTGCAATGAATGGGACCCTGGAATTGTTTATAAGAAATGAAGTTTGATAGAAAAAAGTAGAAGTGCAGTTAAATCCCAAGGAATAAAACTGGGTATGTTTTTATGATCTGTGAATGGATAGTAACAAATAAATCTTCTAATTCAGTTGGAAACAATATGGCAAAAATTCCAACCTCCCTGGTGGTTTTGACATAGGAGGGAGAGAAATATTCATTTTTATTTAAAAAAAATATTTATTTATTCTTATATTAATGAGCATATTGCTGGAATGTGTATAAGTGCACCTCTGTCATGCAATGCCTGCGGAGGTCAGAAGGCAGCATTGGGTCCCTTGAAATTGGAGTTATGGATGGTTGTTAGCCACCATGTGGGTGCTGGGAATTGAACCCAGGACCTCTGCAAGAGCAGTCAGTGTTCTTAACCAATTAGCCATCTCTCCAGCCCCAATATTCATTTTTAAAATCAAATGGAGGTGTGTTGGGGATACAGCTTAGTGGTAGAGTACTTGCTTAGCATGTGCAAGGCCCTAGGTTCAACCTTTAGTGCTGCAAAAAAAGAAAGATCACATCAAAGTAAAATTATTCTGAAAGACAGGCTGTCATGGTCAAAGCTACTCTCACAGTTTATAACAAAAGAATCCAAACCTTGCTACCCACTGGCATACAATTAACCACAAGACTTGAAGGAAATATCATCATGAAACCTTTAACCCTGTTTGCATTTCTGCCATGCATACTAGCAAAAAACCCAGAGGAAAAAGTTAGAAATTAAAAAAAAATTCTACAGGTTTTACAGATAAAATATTTCACAAACTCAAACAAAAATATAGAAAAGAATGAAACCCTTGGAAGTCAGCATCCTGCGTGTGATAATCAGATGTGCTGAAGAAGCAAATGAGGTTAACAGCAATGAAAATAACTGATGTCCCACAGGGTTAAATAGGATCAAACATTCGTCTGTAAAATTAGTTCTGCTGTGTTGCTGAAGTGTAGATTACAGAATATCTACAACTAAAGGCATTCTTTATTGTAAACGGTCCTAAAGCTGTTTCTTTTATGGATGCATAGAAAATTGAGCCTGGGTGTCCAAAGAGTTGCAAGAGAGCAGTTCCTTTTGAACCTGCAGGGATGTGACCACCTGGCAGCCATAATAGAGAAAGTGGTACAATACCTAGAAAGCATCACAGAGAAATTATGAAAGAGGCTTTTGTGGCATCTCTCTTCTCCTAGCCTGTCCTATTGATTTTGCCTCTCAGTATCTCCAGAGGCTCTGCACCTCTCTTCATCTCTATCAGTACCACACCAGTCCATGCTAGTACTAGACATCTCTCAGCTGAACTATGGCAACATCTTTATAATTGGTTTCCATTCTTGCTGTCTCTCCAATTCATTCTCTAAATTAGAGCTTTCCTTCTTAAAGCCCATCAATAGCTTTCCATTGCGCCTTAAGAACAAACACTGAAAGTAGCCAAATAGCTGGGCACATCTGGACACCGATCTTTCTTCTGAGCTTTATCTTGCTTCTTCTTTATTTCTTCCTTTCCTTGTACATGTGGCTTTACTTGCAGCATAGAATTTTGAACGCGCTATTCTCCAGCTTCATTTGTTCGGTAGCTTAACCCATTCTTTCCCTACAGTTACTGGCCCAGGGAAGCTTTCTGTGACCTTCTGGTCTAGGTCAAGCTCATTCACCAGAGACCTTCCTAGAAATATACATGACCACGATTCTGTCCTTTGGAGTAATTTCACCTCAATGTGGCTGTTAAATGAATATTTGTCACCTTTCTAAGTCATAATCATCAAGGTTGTTGTGAATTTTGGCTCATTATCACAACTCTGGTATTCAATAAATATAACTAAACATAAGTTGACAGACTGAATGAATTTGTTTATTAGCTTTAGAATTTCTTGGAAAAGAAGAGATTTGTCCAACTTAAAAAAAACCAACTCTGTTTTACTTATTTAGAATCTACTTATTGCAGACAGAGACAACTTATTTTTCAGCAAGATACTTTCTTTGTCAATTAGAAAGAACAAAAACAACCCCCCAAATCATAGCAGCATCAGACCTGAGAATCCATGTGAGTGCTGTGTGGAAATGGTAGTCATCATTTCAATGTCTTATTTGCCTGGGAAATCTCTCCCCTTATTTCACATGTATTATACTTTTCTTAAGTTGGAGACAATTTCTTTTCTATTAAATGCTGCTTTTAAACATATGATTAAAATATAATCTAGTAGCCATAATTGTCTTAAGTGGATTCGTGACAAGAAGTTTGTGTTATGAATTTCTGTGTGCAGCTACTAGGAAAATATCCACAAACTCTAGCTCTCCATGTAGGTTCCCTTTGAACACTAATTCTTATTAATGTTTGTTGGTGTTGTATTATGACACTTTCTAAGATTTTTTTCCCCCATGGGTTCTTAACAATCCTTAAGAATTCTATTAAATGTCATATTTTAACCATGACAAATAGTTCTTCTGGTAATTTTGCAGGAAATTACATTGCTTTGGCAGCCCATTTTAGGGATTGTTCTAGTTGAATAATGAGCTTGAAATAAAGCCAAATTACTTGTTTCACTAAGTTTGATATAATTCATAGCTCCTTTGTACTATCCTTCTACTTAAAAACCCTAATAAATCCTGAAATACAATTGTTTAATTTTTTGTGTGGAACTAAAATTTTTCTCCTACTGTTGTGGATATTCTGAGTTAATGACATAGAAAAATGGAATATAAATTAAATTTTATTTAAAATTTATTAACAAGATTAAAAATACATTGAGATTCAAATTTTTGTTCACAAAAATGACCTAGTAAGGCATTGAGAAGAAAAAGTATACATTGAGAGTTCTGTGTAACACAACTATGATGTTTATCACTCACTCACTTAGTCATTTAAGTCATTTAAAGACATTGTAAGGGATTAAAAACAAAAATATGCAAAAAAGCCCATGGTAACCAAAAAGAAATGCATAGGAACTATGGAAGAAAATTGTTACAAAAAATACAAAAGTTGCATTAAGATAATAATTGATTTTAAAAGAATAAGTAATCATAATAAATGATAACAATAGCTGGACTAGTCAGGATTATCTGGAGGACTAGAACCAACAGAATATATAAAAATTGATTGTATAATTTTAACAGGAGATTTATCAGATGGTGGGTTCACTCATCTGATTGGAGGCTGGATAATGTTACTATAGCCATGTGGAGGCTGAAGAGCCAGAGTACTTGGTAGCAAGCTGCTCAGTCCTAAAAGCTGAAAACTTTAGAATAAGAGGGCAGAAGATCAGGCCTAGGCTCAGGCTGAAGGCTGTAAGCCCTGTGGAGTTGCTGATGGGAATCCATAGTGAAGGTCTTAAAGAAGCTAGAGTCTGATTTCCCTGGTGGATGGTAGTAACAATAAATAGATTTACTATCCTGGGTTGGCAAGCTTCCTTCTTCCACCTTTGTTTCATCCAAACCTCTAGCCTACTGGATGATGATTTCTTCAGCTATTGTCTCACATGCCAGTCATACCTGGAAATGTCCTCACAGACACATTTAGAAGTATGTTCTATAATTTCTTATGCATCTCTCAGTTCATTCACATTGTGAATGATTAACCATTACATAGCCAACGTTTATGAAACACTTATTTGTGTTAGAATTTGGTTTTATAGTTAAGTTTTACACCATTTAATTCCTTGTATAAGAAGTACTGGTAACATCCCTGCCTTTCAGAGGAAGCACCTGAGTCAAACAGCAGTTAACATGCTCACGACTACTTGTATATTAAGTGGCAATCTTCTATTAGAACCTCTTTAATACATATAGATGCAGATTTCACTGGCTACTGGATAACGGTATATGAATTTAGTAATAAAATAGTACCTTACTACAGTTGCATTTGCAAAAACATAAACAGTTTATATTATCAAATACTGGTAGGGCATATAAACTGCTATTGCTACTTCAGCGAGAAGTTTGCTGTCGACACCGGTTTGGACATGCTAGTTCTGTGTTACAGTAATTCTCTTGATCATGTGATAGAGAGAAACTCTCAAGTTGATGTACTTGGAGATATGCGTTGGGAAGTTTGTTGCATTTACGGTCAAAGCAGCTGAAAATAAATGTTCAAACTTTGTTACAGTCATAGATGGCATTCTGTGAACTATTCAGAAGAAATAAACTAGATTTTATATTTAGAAACATGAATAAAGACTGAAATCGCTTAAAGGAAAGCATAGTAAAAATAAACATAATCAAATTAGATCACGTTACCATTTATAATAAAAGCACATCTTACACACATGTTTTCTGGACATACGTTAAAACAAGTGTTTTGGATGGAGAGAGAATGCCCAAGAGTAGTATTAAAAAAGAGATAGGAGTGATGTTGGAGCAGAGACAGAGGAACTGAAAATGAAAAAGCAAAGCCAAACAGCAGAGGATAGTTTCACAGGTCCTCAATGAAAGCTTGGCCTAAATGTGAGCTCAGTATGGGCAGAAATTTGGTCTATTTTCTAATTGCTTGATTCTTGGTGCTTAAATCAGTGCTAGTGACATAGCAGAGATTTTGATATGTAAAATGAGAGTGAAGAATGAGTGTGTCAGTTAAGAATGATCAGTCCCATGTGCTCGAGATCTAATCAAAACTAGACTCTCCATAGGCCTTTTTATATACATGTATATGCATATATAAGCATACATTAAATTGGGCAAGGGGCAGGAAGGGAGGTGTGGATAGGGTTGGGGAGCCAAATGCCATTTAGTTATATTGTATGAAAATCATACATAATGTCTGAAAATCATCCAGGACAGATTAAAAATGCAGATTCAGGGATAACCATAATTCTCAATTTTTTTAAAAGAATTGTGAGGGGGTAATAAGAATGGGAGGGAGACTGAGATGGGCAGGGATTGCAGCAATCAAAATGCATTATATACATTTAAGAAATGGTCAAATGCAGTCAATAAAGTCTATTTGAAAACATTAAAAACAATGAAATAGAAACAATCTAAATTTGTATTCCAAGATGGCTTACCTGAGAAAGTAGTGGAAGATTTGTGGGTTAGTGAAGGCAATGGGAAAGTGGTTCTCTGAGAGCAGCAAGTGGGGTGTTCAAGGTTAAGCAAACAGTGATCTCTTTATAAACATTTTTCTAAGAAAAAATGAAGCTTCATTTATTTATTTAAAGACAGTGGGTATATAGGCAGGTTTTTTAGATGTATAAAGACATTGTGTTTCATAAGAAAAGATTTGTACTTTTGGATATGCCTATTCTTTGGCTAAAATGACACAAAATCTGTGATTGCCTTTAAAACACTTCAAAGACAAAGTATATAGATGTCATTTCTTAATAATTGTTAAATCTGGAGACCATTAATAGGGAAGGTCTTTATTCTGACTTTGAGTATATTGAAAACTTTTCATATTAAAAAACCCCAGCTAATTAAGCATCTCTCAACCCTCATCAGAGAAGCTTCCTCATGCAACAGAGTGATGAATACAAAAGGCCACAACCGCCCAAAATGTAGAGAATAAGAGATAGCAGAGTGTGGGTCCTTAGATAGGACTCCTATATTAAACGTCACCCACTCAGTATTCAGGAACCATTGTGGAAGAGGGGTGGGAAGGAGAGGAGGTGCATGACCATAAACAGAATCTTACAGGCTCCAGGGACCTTGCTCATATGAATTTACATCAATGGTGACAGCATTCACAGGACCCATGCAAACTCAATCAGACAAAAGCCAGCATAGAACTGGGGACATGGGAGGGGGCCACAACTTTGGTGAGAAACTTTTGGCAGCCTATCACTGCTGAGTGAGGAAGAACAGATTTTCTATCTCTCTATCTATCTATCATTTATCTATCTATCTATCTATCTATCTATCTATCATCTATCTATCTATCTAATCTATCATCTGTCTATCTATCTGTCATCCATCTATCTATCTATCTATCTATCTATCATCTATCTATCATCTA
>NW_008339767.1:2492031-2528396 GCF_000622305.1 Nannospalax galili | reverse complement strand
TCTATCTATCTATATATCTATCTATCTATCTATCTATCATCTATCTATCTACCTACCTATCTTCTATCATCTATCATCTATCATCTATCTTCTTTCAATAATCTATTATTTATCAATCATTTATCATCATTATATAGCAGTTCACTAAATTTGCCTGCAAATTTTTCCAATAGGTAAATTTAACTGAGAAATAAAACACAAACAAATCTATGCTGTTCATAGAAGATGTTTCTTAAATTTAAAACCAACATTTTGATTATGAGTAGAAGGGATAAAAAGCTAACGAAATTTGATGAAATCTATTTTAAAGTATTCATATAAGTGAAACTCATATCAGAGATATTTATACAGAAGGAAGGCATTCTAAAAAAGAATAAACAGAGGGTACTGTTTTTATCTTAGAATTCAAGATTTATTATTTAGTTTTAAAGAGTATAGAATGTGTTCCTGATACATTGACAAATACACTGACCAACAGACACCAATCAGGATCCAAGCCTATGTGAGCACTTGGCACTTGAAGGAGAAGCTATACACATATACCTATACACACTGAATATTGGTTCCAAGTACATGAGACAGAAATTGGCAGGACTGGGAATGTATCTCAGTGGTAGAGCATTTGCCTAACATGTGCCAGGCCCTGAGTTTGATAATTGATCATATGATCATTTTATTGCAGAGTTTAGAGAAATTATAAGGTGCAACAAATGCAAAAGAAGTGAAGGATTCAACCAGCACTAGCAAAGAGAACATCATGAAGCAGTAATCAGCCAGCCCAATGAGAGTGTGTAAAAAAAGACTACAGGCATCTGTGATCACATTAATAGAAAGAAAGGTAGATTACCAGAAGTAAGAATAACTAAGAGACATTAGAAAGGGAAAATATTCTGAAGAATTCATGTCGTGCTTTTAAAATGAGAAAACGAAGAATATTTGGAAAAATGTGTTATCAATAATCTTAAAGATATTAAAGCAAAAGTCAAAAATTGAATAACTCCCCAAATTAGCAGGTTTACAGTAGTATAGGCACATTTCACCAACTCATTGGGAAGGCTGAATTCTATCTTAAACAAAAGAAAAAAAAAGCATCTCGTTATGACTTATAGGTTTCCCATCTCCTCCCCTAGTTTAACACACTTATCAGTTTAACACTAGAAAACATATTATTGTAATTCACTACCTTAACAGATCACAGGAGAAAAAGGAGATATTTTTCATTTAAATAGTGCAAAGAAAGCAGTAGAAAAATTTAACGTCATTCATGCCGCTGCTCCTGGCAAACTGTGAACTGGGGGAACATGTTATCTCCTGGCAAGAATTATAGTCAGGGGTGAGACTGTTCCTCTGTGACATTGTTTTAGAAGTTCTGAGTATAACAAAGGAATGCAGCCACAGCACCTACAAGAAACAAACCCCATAGAAAGCAGAATTAATAAAAAAATTGCTTTTTTCAAATTTACTTTATTAAAAATCAATAGGTGGCTGATATCAGAAATAATAGGTTAGAAATAGGACTTTTCCAAGCCAATTCCCGATATTAACATCCCATAAAGTATCTTTAAATAAGTCTGATAGAAGATGTACAAAGCTATGATGGAAGGAAGAATAAAAAAGTGCTACAAAACTGAAATAATCAGGAGATACTTCAGGAACATGGATGTTAGGATCTCTTATTTTGAAGGTGTCCAATTAACATGAAAATCCAGTGCTATTCTAGAAAATCCCAGGTAGCATTTTATGTATAAGTGTGAAAAATGATCCCGGAATTCATATAGAAGGAAGTAATTCTGAAAAAGAACAAGCAGAGGGCACTGACTTTATTTTAGACTTCAAGATCTATTATTTCGTTTTAGAGATTATAGAATACATTCTTGGTACTTTGGCAGACACTCTCACCAAAAGAAACAACCAGGTTCCAAGGATATGTGCATGTGGCACATGACGGAGGTGCAGTACAGATTGGCGAGGAAGATGAGATGACTCGATGAACAGTGCAGAGGAAATGGACTGTCTGGGGAGGGGAAAGTAAGATGAGGTCCCTACTCACCTCCTCCATGATGCGCATTCCATATTCTAAGCCACAAACCATGATTTTGAAAAGCAAAAATCTACGACATTCAGGAGAAAATATAGGAAAAATGTTTTTGACCTTGTGGGCTGTAAAAGATTCCTTTAAAGATGCAGAAAGCAGAAACTCTGAAGGGAACATTTGATATTTGAGTACAGTCAAAGTTAAAAATTCTGTTTGATTACAGACACACAGTATAACACCAGTGGAAACTGGGAGATATTTTGCCAGTCACACACTGGTAAATGTAGACCTCTAGAATATATGAGAACTATTACAAATCGTAAGAAGATGATAAATGACCCACTGGTGGAGTAGGCAAAGAAACAGGGCAGTTTACAGAAGAGGAAACCTTAAGAGTCAATGAATATGAAGCCATGCTCACCCTCACTGCTACCCTGACTATGCAAATTACAACAGCAAGAAAGAAGCATTCCATATCTACTGATTAATGAAAATGTCCAGGTACAAAAATTGGCAGGGGGAGTCAGGGACTGTCATATGATTAATATGGTAGTGTGTAAATTGTTATGTGTTTGTTTTTTGAAATAAGTAAGATACCGAGTGACAGTGAACAGATAAGACATGAATAGAAATATGTAAGTTGATTATAAAAGCCAGTACTTTGAGGCTGAGGCTCCTTCCAGAGCAGGAGGGGTGAGACTCAGATAAAGAAAAATACCACCTCAGAGATTGTAATGTTTTCCATGTTTAAAACAATCCCTGAAGTAAGTGTGGAGAAAAAAAAATTAAAAATTTATTGAAGATATAAATGCAGCATTATATATTTCTGTCTACTTTTCTATAAATTTGGAACCTTTTATTTAAATTCTTTATTTCTTTAAAGACAGAGTTGAATGGAGAGACTTGGGGATGGGAGTGGTGAAAGTTGTTAAGGACTTTGATAAGTTTCTTCTCCTGGAATTCATTCCCCTTGTAAAGCTGTCTTTACATTGTTCACGTTCGTCCACTACATTTCCCCCCCAGGTATAACCTCCTTACTCTAGCCTTTGACATTTCTTTTTTGGTCTTTTTGAGACAGGGTCTCCCCATAGCCCCAGCTGTCCTGGAACTCACTATGTAGACCAGGCTGGCCTTGAACTCACAGAGATCTGCCTGCCTCTGCCTCCCAAGTGCTGGGATTAAAGGTGTGTGCCACCATGCCCAGTTCCTTTGACATGACATTTCTAACGCACTTCTCTGACTTAAGTTTCAGTTAGAAACTTACTATTGTTTACTGCAGTACCTATAGCTTTGATTTACTTTACATTATCAATCTTTTCTATTAATACATAAGCTTTAAAAAACATTTTTGATATTCATTTATTTAAAGAAGGAAGAGCAGTTTAAATTATCTCTCTATACCCCCTCATCAGTTGAGAACACCCACTGTGAAAGACAGTTTCCACCTAGGAAAGTTCCTGGTCAAACCAATTTCCTCAAAAAGATCTTCTCTCCTCTGTTTCCTTAATACACTTTTCTCTACTAATTGCACCTTGTTTTGCATTAGTTACTTGAAGAATTTTCTCTCTAGTACCCTAAACTGACTGTAGTTACCTTGAATCATAGATGTGTACAATGCCTAACAAGGATCTAGTACTATGCGACAGTCAGCAAATAACTGGTATTTCCTATTTTTTCCTACTTCAGTTCGAAGTTACTATTTGTTTCACAGTACTTCATTCCCTTCTGCTAGGAACCAACAGATGTACCATTTCTAAAATGAAATGCCAGACTATATCACATAGATGTAAACTGACTGGACAGCATACAAGGTTTTATTTGTAGCTGATTTAGATGTCTTTGGAAAGCAAAAAGACACAATAGACTAATTTCTTTTAGCATGTGGAATCTTGGGAAAAGTATTTTTTAGGTGAAAAATTTTAGCTCACAAACCAAGAAATGGCAGCTTCTTCTCTATAAACTTTGTTTACTTTCATTTTGGCACATATAGGGTCTAAACATATTTTAATCTAAAAGAAAGAGTAAACCAAAAACCAAATAGTAGTCATACAAACTAATTTTGTTATTTTAACCAAAAACCACCTGAAGCATAAATAAATAAGTGCAGTCACAGGCAGTGGTGGCTGCTCCTCCATTCTCACGGGTGCCGCTCCTTTGTTCTCATGGGCATTGAGGCTGCTCTTCTGCTAGCCCTGGGCTGAGGCCACTCTTCTGCCCACCCAGTGCAGTCTTCTGTTGTTGCTGCTTCTGCCTGGTCCTGGACCCCAGGCCTGGTGAGGAGACTGTGTCAACTGAGTCCCATTCAGACACAGGAGACCAGGTTCAGTGACACAGATCTTCTTTATTGCAGGAAGGCACAGCTTATATAGGGGTAGTGGTCCAATCATAGCACAGCAAGTAGGATATCTTATTAGCATAACAGGTTTAGTGTCCTATCACAGTACAGCAAGTAGGATACCTTATTAGCATAACAGACTTACCGTCCTATCACAGAAAGTGGGTAGGATGCCTCATTAGCATACTGGGTTTCAGATTACAGAGCCTGGATTCCTGGAAACCACATGACTCTAACTGTTACAATATCTAAGTGTTGCAATTTTGGAATTCCAAGGGTGGTGATTAGGGAGTGGTGAGCTCTAGGCATCAGTCTCATGATCTGCCAATGGGAGCAAATGTCACAAGGCGTTCCTTGTGGCTCCAGTGGTCCGGCTGTTGCCTCAGGCCTGCTGTATGGCTGTCAATAGACTTTCACCCTAGGCTCAAGCCTGTCACCCACAAATAAGGAAATATTAGAACTGTTAAACAGATAAATTGTATTTCATAGTTGTCATAAGGTAATTCATGACCAGCAATTTTGATTATTTTTCTTTCAATACTACCCCAAATTAGAACTCTTTAAAATAATTCTAATTAAGTCTAATTTAATAATGGCTGGTGGGGTTGGAGAGATGGCTTAGTGGTTAGGAACACTGATTGTTTTTGCAGAAGACCGGGTTCGAATCCCAGGACCCACATGGCAGCTAACAACTGTCGGTGACTCCAGTCCCAGGGGAATCTGAGAGCCTCTTCTGACCTCCACGGGCATTCCACAACATGGGTGCACTTACCTACATGCAGGCAATACATGCATACACATAAAATTAAAAAAAAATTATGGCTGGTTCACTTCATTCCAAGGCAGGATTCTTGTTCATTGATTCTGGTTTCTAAGAATTCAAATATTTTTAATTTTTAATATATGAGATCAGATTACATTTTCTTTGACAAATTTAACTGAATGTTATTTCTGGAGACTTTCCTTATATTTCCAGGAAACTTGTATTATAAGCCAAGAATAAATTAAAAACAAGTTTTATAGTAGTAAACTCAATGAGGCTGATCATGTAACTATCCTCTGAATTGTTCTCATTCACTATAAATTTTTTATTAATATATTTTAATTAAATTTTTGTGGATTTTATATATCTTAATCATATTTAGCCTCCCTTCCCTATCTGCACCATCACCCATAGCCTACCCAGCAGATTTCCATGCATTTTGTCATGTATGTTAAGGCCTATCGAGTCAAGTTTGTGTAGTCAGATGTCCTTCAGAGTTCATCCACTGGAGCCTCTTCAGCCTGTCCTGCATCACTCCCTTAAAGAAGATAAACTCTCCCTCACCCAGCAGTGGTCAGCTGCCAATAGTTCCTCATGAAAATTGTGGCCTCCTGCCCATTTCCCCAGTTCTATACTGGTTATTGTCTGATTGAGTTTGCATGGGTCTTGTGCATGTTGCTACCATTGCTTTAAGTTCATATGAGCAGGTTTCCAGGAGCCTGTAAGACTCAGTTTCCTTGTGGCCCTGCACCTCCTCCTCTGGCTCTTACAATCTTTCTGTCCCTTCTTTTTCAATGGTCTCTGAGCCCTGGGTGAGTGAAGTTTAATATAGAAGACATATCTAGGAACCCACAATCTATAGTTTGTTATTCTCTAAACCTTAACCAATTTTGGCTTTTTGTGTTCTTTTCCCTCTGTCACATGAGGAGTATTCACTGGTGAGAGTAGAGAGATGGATTAGTATTCTCTCTATCCCTTGTTCTACAAGCCTTCATTGTAGAGGTTCCATTGTAGACATGTCACTTAGGTTGGGCATCTCACAAACACTTTATCTCTGTGTGTGACCAGTTGTGGAACTCTATAAAAGTCTCTGTCTGTTACAAAAGAAGCTTCTCAGATGAATGGTGACAGGCATACTTGTCTGTAAATATGAGGCTCCATATTCAGCATATAGTAAGAAATTATGTTTTTGTAGGGATATGACAGACAGGGTTTTTCTCTAAGATCTTTGACCACTCCAGATGTGTATATATTTATGTTTACAGTACCATACATGAGTTCCCTCCCATTGAGTGGGCTTTAAGTCCAATTAGGTAGCTGTTGATTACCCCAAAGATAAAAGTGCCACTCTTGTATCAATATAGTTTGTTGTGCTGGTCATTGTGGTTATTAGGTTTTTTAAAATTTATTTTTATTAACCTTTAGAAAAAATTATTTTTGTTTTATATGTATGTGTGTATTGCCTGCATGTAGGTAAGTGCACCCATGTCATGCAATGCCCATGGCAGCGGAGGTCAGAAGAGGCTGTCGGATCCCCTGGGGCTGGAGTTATAGACAGTTGTTAGCTGCCATATGGATGCTGGGATACGAACCTGGGTCTTCTGCAAGAACAGCCAGTGTTCTTAACTGCTGAGTCATCTCTCCAGCCCCAGTTATTAGGTTTTAAAGCTGGGTTATACATACATACAAGTATGTATGTGTACCTGTGGCATGCACTGCTGCCCATGGAGGACAAAAGGGGGTGTTGGATCCTTTGAAACTGGAGTTAAGGACAGTTGTCAACTTCTGTGTGGGTGCTGGGATTCAAATCCCGGTCTTCTGCAAGAACAGTCAGTACTCTTAGCATAAATCAACTGAGCACCAAGTCCTGAATTTATTGGCTGTCCTTCCTGCTGAAGAAATTTGATCAGACACATAACAGACAGATTAATAAAGAAGTTCTCTAAATCTGTTCTTCCTTTGCTTTAAAAACAAAATAATGTAGCTGAGCCATCTCTCCATCTCCAGTACATATGCTTTTATTGTAGGAATTCCTGTCTGTATGACTAATTCTATCCCTTCAGTGTCTAGACAAAAGCCTGGCACAAAGTGGTCTCTCAATAAATATTTGTTTAATAAATGAATAAAAGAATTCTGAAGTCAAGATCTTGAAAGGAAGAAGAAGGTCAGCATCATTAGAAGATCAAGAGGAGATGGCTGGCTAGGCAGGATGCTATGTTCACACTGGAAGGTGCAGATTTAGAGAAGATACTATACCTAAAAGAGAAGTCACTAGACAGTTGAGATTGGAGAATGAAAGGCCAGATGGGCCAAATAAATTGAAACTGAAGTCAACTGAGCACCAAGCTCTTCATTTACAAAGTGATATATTTGGCTGTCATTCCTGCTGAAGAAATCTGACCAGACACGTAACAGACAGGTTAATAAAGAAATTCTTGAAATATATTCTTTCTTTGCTTAAAACAAAACAAAAGTAAAACATTCTATTCAGCATACCACAAAAAGGTACTCTGTCTCAGAAAGGGATTAAACACTGTTGCATTATCTATAGGATGTGACAGGATTAAATGACTTTTTCTGGTTCTCACACATTGGATGTGACTCATTTTGGTGATTGTTTATTGCTTATGGGAAAGAAAGATTATTGCTTAAAGTTAAAAATAAAAGCAATCTTGTTGAATGTATCTTCATAGAAGACTCTTGTGTCAGAAGAGATTTAAGGAGTAACTGTAATGTAGATACTATGCTTTCCTTATGTGTTAGGCTTCTATTAATATTTCTTGCAAGCTTGAAGTTTGTGTGGCGAGGGCTGAATGAACAAAAGATATCTCAGGTGGTTCTGAACTAGTATGGTTGGGAGATGCAATAAATCTGTTTTAACAGCATTTTAGTACTAGAGTAGAGAAGGACTTCTAGAGCTTATTGCCAGGCTATGGGTGTCAGCAACATGTCCTCACTACCTATGGGCACAAAGCACTGTGGCAGACACAGTAAGGAGTGAAAACATGGTCTGGATACTTGTAAAACTCAAAGTTCTGTAGAGACAAAAGATAACACACTTTAAATATAGATAGCCTGTTTACCTACAGTCTAAGGGCCACTGGACCCAGAAGGAACCTTATAATGTGTAGCAAACCAGTCTTAGGATTCTCAGCAGGTGTTTTTCTCCTGAAACCTTAGTAAATTTCTATAAAAGAGAAATTGAGAAAATGCAAGCAGGGACAAGCCACTTGGACTGTTTTATCAGTGATGATACTCTGGGTTCCCCTTATAACTATTATTTGATCTGGAGTGCAATTTAGTATGAGCCTGGGTTTAAACTTCACTAAAGATGTTTAAGTGATTGTTCTCAAAATACCCATTCTGTGAATCTGTGCCATGAATTCCAAGTGGAGATTCACTGAGAGGTCCCGATATTTCTTTCTGATTTTTTTCCCTCAAATGATAGGTTTTTCAGGTAGTTGTGGTTTTAAAAGTAGCATGTATCTCATTCTAAGTACTGAGATTTTATTTTTCATCCATCCTAATTTCCAAACTCTCCTCCTTCTCAGAATGTGTGCTTTGACTAGATGATGGAGACAGCTTATTACTGGCTATTCTCACTATAAAAGCTATGGAACAATTTTTTCTTTTGTAATATTAAGCTTCTCTGTTCAATGGTCTCCCTGTTTCAGATACCTTAATTATTATGTTGGCTAAATAATCTCCCTTAGGTGTTTTCAGTTATGACACTTTGCCTTAGATTCTGAAGTGCCTTTCAGCTTCTCAAAACAAGTGCAGACTCTTCACTTCCCATTCCTGTTTACAGGGCCTCCAGCACCTGCTGTGGCCGGTCTGGCTCCCCCTGTCCCTTCTTCCAGCCTCTCTGTTGTGTTTCATGGCTTCTACACCTGCTCACTGATTCTCTATTTCTGTCAGAGTTTTGTATTTATTTCTCTTTTACTTAGAAACAAACATTATCATCTGAATTTTAAATAAGACTACAACTCCTGGGCTTTAGTGTCTTGTTTACAACATTCTTTTTTTCTCTTTGTATTGTCTGCTACCTAGAGCCCAAAGCACCTGCTCCTTCCTTTTGCTGTGTTTCACTGGTTTGTAGGAAGAACCACCAAATCAAACTGTATTCATATAATAGATGAATTAGTTCAGCTCTCTATTGGCTGAGAATTTAGTAACAGCATATCACTATTTTTGCAATTATTAGAGAAAGGGACTGTTCTTTGAGTTAAGGGAAAGAAAAAGTAAATTTTTTTATTATAGTTATATATTAAGACTGTGAAATAATTGCTATATCTTCCAAAGTCTCTAAAGTACTCTTACAGTGCAAAATATTTTTTGGCAAATAACTCTGGCAAACCAGAGGGTTTATTTAACTTAAACTACCAAATTACAAATGTCAAATCAAAGAAAATGTTAGTCAAGTCTTTAACAGGTGCAACACTGTTGTAAATGGCTTTTCTTTTGCTTAGCTGTTTGATGTTATGATACACAGCTTCTCATAATTATATAGCAACCACTCACTTCATTTTTAATCTCAA
The DNA here is from genome assembly GCF_000622305.1 of Nannospalax galili. NCBI lineage: Eukaryota > Metazoa > Chordata > Mammalia > Rodentia > Spalacidae > Nannospalax > Nannospalax galili. The sequence continues at coordinate 2,518,725 of NW_008339767.1, read as the reverse complement.
CAAATAATTAAAACAGGTTAGAAAAGTCTTTAGATGAAAAGATTTAGTTTCATTGTCTTTTAAAGAAACTCAGTGATAGAAAATCTTATCTTCAAATTCCACTTACAAAGTCAGAATTCATTAACTCTGCACATATTCCATTGGTGAATTTGGTGAAGATCAATTTTAAAATGTTTGAATTTTTAACTTTTCTCTTTTTAAAAAATTTTATTAAAATTTTTGTGTTTCATACAGAACATCTCAAACAACCCTGATCATCTTTATACCCCCATCCCTATTTGCACCTTCCCATAGCCTCCCACCCCCACTGGAGCCCATGTACTCTGTCATCTCTGTTAAGGCCCACTGTGTTGTCAGTGCCCCCAGCCATTCTCCAGTGCAAGTCTGTCTACTGAGTCTAGTGAGCCTATCTAGAGTCCCTTGAAAAAGATCAGCTCTTCTTCATCTAGCAACAATCAGTTGCCAACATTCCTTCAGATAATACTGAGGTCTGCTGTTCATTTTCACAGTTCTATGCTGGGTTATTGTCTGTCTGAATTTGCATGGGCCTTGTTTATGCTGACATCATTGCCATAGAATCATATGAGCAGGTTCCCAGGAGCTTGGAGGATTCTGTTTCCATATGGTCATGTACCTCCTCCCTGGCTTTTACAATCTTTCCAACCCTCTTCCTTGATGGTCCCTGAGCCTTGGGTGGGTGTAGTTTAATAAAGGGGTCCTGTCCAAGAACTATCATTCATCAGACTCTTGAGCTCTACATTTTGGCTGTTTGTGACCTTTTGTGTTCCTGGTCCTCCACTGCATGGAGGGGCTTCATTATTGAGAACTGAGAGATTCATTAGTGTCCTCTTCTTTATCCTTGTTCTATGTTCCACAAAGAGGTTGCATTGTAGATGTGTCACTTAGGCCTGGGAAATTCATAGACAATGTCTGTATGTGACCAGTTGTGGTACTTGGTAATAGTCTCTGACTGGTGGACAATGAGCTTCTTTGATGAGTGGTGACTGTGATATTTGTCTGTAAAGAGAAGGATACATATTTTGCACATATTAAGAAATCACATTAGTCTAGCGATGTGACAGTCTTGGGGTTTTCTCTATGGCCACTTCAGCCACATGTGTTGTTACGTTTACATTACCACACTTGAGTTTCTTCCCTTTGAGTGTGTGTTTAGTCAAATTAGGTAGCTATTGATTGTCCCTAAGATAAAAGTGCCACTCCTGCACCAATGACATATGCTGTGCTGGCCATTGATGTGATTATTTGGTCTTGAAGCTGGTGATGGATCATCCATTGATGTTTTTCCTTGGCACCGTCATAGTGCTCTCCAAAACTATGAGAGCTAGCCTTCAAAGGAAGGGGTTTCAGGTCCACTGCTCCAAATCCTGTGTCCAAAGTATGCTCTGCCTTCGATGATAAGGTCTTACCTTCAAGTTCTGGGAGGCCATCAAGAACTGTGGCAATAGCCTGAGTAATTTTGGGAGTCTCTTGGATCACCCAAGCTAACAACTCAATAGAAGGTTTCTCCTGTCTGTCATTGTTTCTTGTTATGTAGCCTTTAGCTATGTACATGGACTCATGTAGCGATAATGTATGTATATTTTGTCAGTAGTGTGTTGGACTAATATGGTTCCCTCTGGTTTTATAAAACTAGCTAGGCCTTGTTTATCTCTTTGTTTTTCTCTCTCTCTCTCACACCCTTCATGGTTTTCCCATTTAAAATGTCCCCATTTTCCCCATTTCTCCCTTGATAATAACCGTCTCCTATGGTCCCACCTCTCTCAAAATCCTTTCTCTTTATCACCAAGGTTCCTTGTATAACCCTGCCTATCCCCTCAAATTTAAATAACCCCCATTTTAATCCATTTCTCCCTTAGTAACACCTGTTTCCTACTGTTCTTCTCTCTCAGTTTCTTTCTTTTCCTTTACCTCTCTAGTTCCTTTTCATTATCTTGGTTACTATAGCTATGTCTGAATATATACTCACTTATGAAGATTTGGTGCTAGGATCCACATACGAGGGAGAACATACATTGTTTGTGTTTCTGACTCTGTGTTACTTCACTTAGTATAACAATTCCAAGTTCCATCCATTTACCTGCAAATTTCATCATTTTTTTTAACCAGTGAGTAGAACTCCATTGTGTAAATGAACCACATTTTCATTATCTACTCTTTAGCTGAGGAACACTTAGGTTGCTTCCATCTCTTAGCTATTGTGAAAAGAGCAGCAACAAGCATGGATGTACAAGTGTCTCTGCCATAGGATGAGTTCTTTGGGTATATGTCAAGGAGTGGTATAACTGGGTCAAATGGTAGTTTCATTTTTCATTTTTTAAGGGTTCTCCACACTGCTTTCCATAGGGGTTGCAGAAGTTTGCAATCCCACCAGCAGTGGATGAGTGTTCTCCTTTCCCCACATCCTCTCAACATTTGGTATCATTTGTTCTCTTGATCTTATCTGGTCTGACTGGGGTAAGATGAAATCATAAAGTGGTTTTAATTTGTATCTCCCTGATTACTAGTGATGTTGAGCACCTTTTAACATGTTTCTTAGCCAACTTTATTTCTTCTTTTGAGAACTCTCTGTCCAGATCCTTAGCACATCTTTGAATTGGGTTACTTGCTCTTTGCCTACCTTTAGACACTCAACATATAAAGAGTTGCCTGACAGTCAGTAGATGATATAACGTATTAACCAAATAAAGAGTCCCACTTGTAAAATCCTTAAATTCTTTTTTAATTTTTTGAGAATTTCATACATGAGCATTGTATTTACATAATTTCCACCCCTCCCTTTCCCTGTCTAACTCCTCCCATGTTCCATCTCCAACTTCTTCTCAAATTCATGACTTTTTCTTTAATTATTATTACTACGAAATGCATATTATGTGTCTACACACACACACACACACACACACACACACACACACTCAACCTCCGGATTCCATTTAGTTTTGCTCATATGTACTTGTATTTAGAGCTGATCACTTGGGATTGTATAAGCTATTGGAGAATTAGTCCCTTGAGAAAGCTATTCCTCTCTCAGCCACTGGTAGGACCTTGTGAAATTTCTTCCATCCACATTGGAAAGTCAACTGGTGTTGTCATTATGCAGGTCTGTTTAGGTAACCATATCCTGAAGATTTCGTGGGTGCAGCTCCCTGTCATGTGTAGAATCCTCTTTCTAGAAGCAGAATTCCTGATCTTCTTAGATTTTATACTTTTTCCACTTCCTTTACTGTATTGTTCCCTAGAGCCTTAGGTCTAGGGATTGTGTTGTAGATATATCAATTGGGGCACTTTCCTAAACCAATATAATTTCTAACTGTATTCTAAACACTTATCCTTACACCCACAAATAAGTATGGTTCTCACCCACCATCAATAAAGCTTCTTTTTGCCACAGATAGAAGCTATTACAAGAATCTACAATGGGTCAGAATTCAGAGAATAAGTCCTTCAAGTTTTTGACACTCCTATTCTAAATTGCATAGCCATCAGAGACAAAATCAGTTTGGAGACTATGTCTACAGTTCTCTTCTGCATGACTCCCTCCCAAAGCATACACTATAATAATATTGGCAGATTCCTGCTGCCAGTGCACGTCTCCCACCCCTAAGTAGACAGGGTCACAGCACTGTTTCTGCCAAGCCCATACGTCATGTCAGCATCTTCACCAGCATGCCCTCTAAGCAGCCAATTCAGTTTTCAGGACAGCTGATGCTTTATTACCAACCCTGTTTTTGCCAGAAAATGAGGCATGAAAGACGTTGAAGAGATCTGATTCTAACATTTTGTTCTTTCTAATATTTAAAACATTTTATATCACAAAGAGATCAAACAGTATATTTTAAGTATTGAGACTCCAGGGAACTATATAAAGGCCCGAGTCCAATAGAGATCATCATTATGTTTTCAGGGATAAAAATATATGTTGATATGTTGCTTCACCTTAATTTGCAGCTCTGGGGCATGGTCACAAATGTGGATCCTTAAGAATATTTTTACAGTGTCAGCTTATTCTGCTCTATATTGGTCACTCCAGCAATTTCTGTATAATCACTATCAAGTTCATGGACAGTTCAGGGGAAAACAGAGCAATACTCAAGGGTAAACCTTGGAGAAATGATACTGAGAAGCTGCATTGTACTTTCAAGGCTAAGAAAAACATTAAGAGTAGGATTATGTGAGAAAAATCACCTTTCATCATTCTTAAATGAGGAGTATATGTGAAGAATGTTGGCAAATTAATATGACACACCGATTTCTCAGGGACGTTATTGTAAACAGGTGATGATAGACTGTTGCCCCAGGCAAGCATTTTGAACACAGACCTAGAGAGGTTAACCAACTCTCTCATAGGTTGGTAGTGAGAAACCCGAACCTCCAGTACTCATTTGTCAATCTTAGAGTGATGTCCTTTCAAGCGAACTGAATGTCCATAGAGTTTGGTTCCTGTTTGTTGTGGCAAGACGCTCTACAGAGGGAGAGATAAAGGCTGGTATGCAATTTACATTTCAGAGCTGGACTCTTATCGTGAAATGTCAGAAAATGCAAATAAGCAGGTGTAATAAAATTATATTTCATTGCTTTTGAGTGATAACTGTGTTTATGATTATTTAGTTTCTATGTTATGATTTAGTAAAACCTAGTTACTTTCAAAGAAGCAAACAATTGTGGTTCTTTCCCTCACAGTATAGAGGGAATTATCTCACCAAATTCACTCGGTCAATCACACAGGAATTAATGACTTTGTGAACTACTTTGAATGTGTCCCCTAATCCTTCAACTGGACCTCACTTGCTTCTATAGGACCCTGAAATGAGGAACCAGAATACAGATTAGGTGAATACTTGTTTTTAAGTGACTACAGTTGGTTTTACTTGGTAACTAAAGGGCTTGATCAACAGTGCTAGAATGAAATGAATCATCCATCCACTTCTTGGTATCCCCACTGCCTCTCTTCAATCCTAACCACCATCACCTTCCACCTGGATTTCTACAGTACTCTAACTCATTTCCTTTTGCAGTCTTCTATTCCCTCCTGAGGTGTCATCTTTACTGCTGCCAGTGCAATCATTCCCAAACCTAATTCTGATCATGTCATTCTTTGGCTCAACATCTTCAAATGGCCTATGTCCATAGCATTATGTTCCCATCTTGCAGCTTGGTTTACAGGTGCTTCTGCAACATGCTTGCAATTTCTCTTTACTTCTCCAATCACACCAACCACTGTATATATCCTCACTTTTTTTTTTCAGTTGAATTTTTGAGCATTTCATACAATTTGATTGTGCTTAGATCCCCTCCCCAGTCTACATCTGCACTTATTGCCCCCCCCCGCCTAATTTAGAGAGTTTTCCAGACAGCTGGCCAGTCATTCCCATACCTACTTTTCTAATTTGTTTCTCTGCCTGCAGCCAACAAGAAGTGCGGTATGTTGTATCTCAGCTTATTTGTCTTGTGATCTTTCTGAAATGTAGAATAAATGTATCACTTCTTTGTTTAATAGCCTCCTGTAAATTACCACACCCATTATAATAAAACACCAATATTTAATAATGCCTTTGAGGTCTCTTGTTATTTGGTCACTGCTGTTGTCTTTTTGATGCTTTGGTCTCCTGAGCAGGTGAGATGGCTCAGTGAGTATTGGAACTTGTCCCCAAGCCTGATGCCCTGAGTTTGATTCCCAAGACCCACATGTGGTAAGAAAGAACTAACTCCTGCAAGTTCTTAGGCACACACACACACACACACACACACACACACACACACACACCGTAACACAAGCATCCCCCCCCCAGTAAATAAGTAAATAAATAGAAAAATAAATAAATGTGATACTTTTGTGTAAATTTCTACATCCAGCTTTATCTTTTAAAATTCATTTAAGGCATTTGCTCCTGTGATATAGGTCTTTCTTATATCCTCTCTTAGGATCTGTATACACATTTGAAGTTAATTTGTTATGTGCCTTACGTACCTGGTACTTTATACACAATGCTTTGACCAATAAAACGGCACTTTCACATCACTAGATCTAACAGATTCCGTTCCTTGCCTCTATTCAAGTTATATTCATGAGAAAAGCAGCGAGAAACAAAATGAATAAGCAAACATACGCTTTGTTAAATAGTGTTTCAGGAACAATAAAGCAAGGAAAGAACTAAGCAGTACCAGGGCAGCGGGAAGGCTTCTCAGAAAGTGAAGTACTTGGAAAAGTATTTGAAGATGGTGAAGAGCTGAGTCATGGAGGCAGCCTGGAGAAAAGCCTGACAGTCTACTATGGCTGAGGAACGGCAGGGAAGCAGTGCATAGCTGAAGGTCAGCTAGTATGGAAGAGCAGTCGGAGAAAGCCAGCGAGCCAACAGGGTTAGACTTGTGCATAGGTTTTTGGTTCTTTTAAAAATCTTGGGATTTTATTCCAAATGAGATGGGGAGATATAGAAGAGGAAAAGCAGAGAAATGACTTGATTTGATTCTCATTTAATTTGGGTTAGTGACGAGAATAAAGGATGAATCACCAGTAGCAAAACAGAGCAATCATTTAGGCTCAAAGAAGAAGAAATTGTTTCTAGGGCATTAAGGGGCAGCTGGGAAAGGATAATATACCTGGGTTGTGAGAAGTGTTGGGTTCTGGATGTCTTTTTTAAAAAAATGTTTTTATTGAATTTTTACATATTCCATACAGAACTTCTCAATCTTAATCATCTTTATACCTCTGTCCCCACTGGCACCCTCCCATAGCCATACATTGGAATTCATACATTCTGTCAGTTGTATTAAGGCCTATTGTATCAACTTAGTGTCCCCCACACGTTCCTCAGAGCAAGTTCATCTGGATGTCTTTCTAAGGTGGAACCAGTAGCATTTTCTGGAGTGTGAGGGAAAAGAAGGATGATGCAGAGATTTTGGGCACAGAGGTCGAATGAGAGGAATTCATTGCTATTAACTGAGCTGCAGAAGTTTTTAGGAGAAGCAGCTGTATGTGAGTTACCAGGAATTTGCTTTAGAATGTTTGAGATTCCAAGTGAAGATGTCAGGCAGAGTTGGGTGAATGAGTCTGGAAGCCCAGAATTATATGGTAAATCATTGGTTTTGAAGTCATTCTTATAGCCATTAGGCTAGGGACTGCCAAGAGGTCTACAGGTTGAACCCTGGAGTCCTCCAACACTGAGGAGTGACTGACCCACAGAAAGAAATTGTCTCAAGGACATTCAATGATTGTGCAATGCTGCTGACAGGTTTAACAAGTTGAGTATCAGATCAGCTGTTGGGTTTGCCATTGTGTGGTCATTACTGATGCTTGTGAAGTCAGTTCTAGTAGAGCAGTGGAGATGAAAGTTTTGCAGTGGGGAGTTTAAGAGAGACTAGAAATAGAGTACAAATAAAAAATAGCTTATTTACTTACACCTACTGTCTCTCAGGTTGTTGGTGTCCCCTCCATTCTTTAAAGTGTTGTGACTTGGATGCTGTTTTGCTTGCTCTTTTGATGAGAATTCTGGAAACCATAGCTGGAGCATCTATGTGCGATGAACCCCCCAAAACTAGGAAGATGGGTGTGGTGGTACACTCCTATAGTCCCAGCACTTGGAAGACTTAAGCAGGAAGATCATGAATTGGGAACAGACTTTGCTACATAGTGAATCCTTGTCTGAGAAAACAAAACAAAGCAAACCCAACCAACAGCAACAGCAACAAAGAGCATAGGAAAGGTACAGAGCATTTGTTTGCAGTACAGAAGTATAAATTGGTGATATGGAAATAAAGGGAAAAATTTTGGGAATGATGGCTTTGAAAAGATAGAATGTAAAGGACTTAACTTTGTATGTCTGTTACAATCAGTGGGAAGGCAGAGTGTACTATTATATTTCTTGGATTGTATTTTTGTTGGTGATTTATTTGTTTGTTTTCCACACACTGTGAACCTCTTAGGAGCAGTAAGTATAAATGTCTTGTTCATTTTGTAGTAGGGGTTTGATTGTTCTATTCCTATTCCCTAGTACAATGCCTGGCACACAGCAGGCGTGCAATAAATGTTTGAGTGAGAAAATGAAGTCATTGTGCTAAGCATGTGTCTTATTTGTCTTCTCACTCATATTGGTTTATTTTCATCAAATCTTGACAGCCAGATTGATTTAATTGTGTTTCTCATGCCTGGATCTACAGAATGCTTGACTAACTGGTAGAGTTGATGGACAAGCGTGACTGAGCTTCTACCCAAATCAATGATGCCTCCAAAAAGTAAAGTCATCTTGCTTATAGATGTACTATCAGTTTACCAATTACTTTACCTAGGACTTTCTGAAAACTTCATTTTTCCTAGGTGTTTGTGCCATTTGTTGTTTGCTGTGTATGATATCTGTCACCAGTTGGCATTAACTTTACTTAATAACTGAGATCTTTGAGGATGGTCATTACACATTCATTGCCTTTTGTCATATGGTTTGTGGCTCATTTGGTTATATAGAGAGTATGTGTTTCTGAGTATGAAATGAGAAATGTTTATTCCCATATCTGGTACGAAGCAAATACCAAATGAAGATTCTTGTGACTGAATTAAGTGAACTATTACTGTCTTGTGGATGCTGCCAGTGCACAGGCTCCGTCCTCTTACTATTTGGTGTGCTTCCTGTTTGTTTGCTTGCTTATTATCCCTTTATCCTGCTTCCTGCATGCCCCAATAAGTCTCCCAAACAGCCTTTATTTCTAAATCACTCATCTATTCATCCTTTCTTGGAGTTCTGCTGCTGTAGAAGGTTTGTCCTAATAGTTCTCGGTTTCATACCACTGCCAGCCAAGACTGTTGGTGACTATCAACTAAATTTGACATTTGATTTAGCTGATGGGGAGTAAATAGCTTTATAATGTAAGTAAATAATTGTTCTTGAATTTAGTACATACCTTACTGAATTACGTCTTTCTAACATAAAGTTAGAATATATTTTCCTTCACTATCAACCCTGTATTTTCTTTTATACAAAAAATGTTTTATCATTTTTATTTGTACTTGTATGAGTATATTCCCTGCATGTATGTAAGTGCACTTGTGTCCTGAAATGCCTGCAGAGATTAGAAGAGGGCATTGAATCCCTTGTAACTGGAGTTAAGGAGAGTAATTAGCTGCCACGTGAGTACTGGGAATCCCTGGTTCCTCTACAAGAGCAGCCAGTGCTCTTAACCACTGAGCCATCTCTCCAGCCCCAACCCTGTATTTTATGACTATACATCTCTTTTATTACTTCTTAGGCATGGATTATAGAGTTAATTGTATAATCAGTTTTTATATTATGATTTAATACAGTTTTCTTTGTTTTCTCCTTGAATATAAATATCCTTTTCCATATACCTAGTGAACCACTTATTTTTTGTAGTGATTTGAAAGGGACAGAGGCTCCCTTATTTGTAAAGTGGTATTGCAAGTAATGTGTTTTAGAACTGAAAAACACTTTAGCAACTAGCTGGTGGCCAACTCCTTCACTTTATAAATAAGACCCAAAGAGGTTAAGTAATTTGTTCAGTATCCCCCAGTTTGGTTAGTGGCAGAATAGAACTAAAATCCGCTCCCATGCTTCTGTGCTCTCTCCTGCTGCATGAAATGCATATTTCCTAGTCACGGAATTGATATGAGGATTAGGGACCACATCTGTGAAAAATAGATTTAGCCTTTGGAAGGAAAGATGCTGGATGGCTTTATGAAAGCTTTATGAAAACTAATCTCATTTTAACCTTTTCTGTGCAATTGTTGGTTTTGTTCAGTTTTACATTTCTCACTTTAGGCTTTCTATTTTTTCCAAGGACTAGATAATTTATGATGCTTGCTTTAAGAATAAATATTAAATATACAGATTGTGTTAGAAATATGAACTACATCTGCTGGTTTTGAAGCTAGGGGCAGTTGCAGACAGCCTTCCAGAATGGTGACTGTTTATGTACACAAATGGTTTTCCATTCCTGCTTTGTGTATTTGGAATAAGGATAGTTGATTCTGAAAGGAAAAAAAAAAGAGAAAAAAGGAAGCATTATATATATATAATTTCCAAATCTGGTAGTACCTCCAAAGCTTGATGCAACTTGTCTTTAACAAACCATGAATTTCCTCTCTTGTTGAATCACCATACCCTGCCTACTTTCAGCATGGCCAGGGACCCATTATACTAATCCACCATACCGTCCTATCTCTAGCAAGCACATGCAAGCGATAACTTCGGATGTTTATTTTGACAAAAGGTATATAAATCTTCTCTATGTCATCTTGGGAAGGGAGGAAATTGTAATTTGCTCAACTTGGCTATTTCAATTCTTTAAATATGTTTCTTTCAGCCACAGTGTGTTTTTATACATGAACAAGAACGCTGTTTAATTTTTATAGCAGCCAAAGTGATTTGTGTAGATTCATATTTGCAAAGAAAATAAAATTTTAATCCAAAGGCTAAAGTTCCTTTATATATGTTTTTAATTAGGTTCGATTGTATGCAAGACCTGATGCCATCAGAAGAGGATCGGGGGACTATGCTCTCCACATTACAAAGAGATTAATAGAGTTTTATGAAGACTACTTTAAAGTGCCCTATTCTTTGCCAAAACTAGGTAAGAATTTCTTGGTTATTTTACTGGAAGGGCTCCTGGAAAGTGGAGCTCCTTCTTCATGCATTATTTGAGGCACATAGCAACATAAAAATTCTAAGGTTTATATTTTTAGAGATGATGAGGACAAAAGTAATTTCTTCATAAGAGGTAAAATAAGATTAGTGTTTCTGGAGTCTTCCCAGTAAGTGTTCATGGGAATTAAGAAAGGCATTATGTAAGTTTAGAATTCCAAAAAAAACCCAAATAGCTATAAATTGCTAAATACATCCTATGGAGGGATCATGGCCAAAATCACCTTTAATTACCACAACAACCAAGAGAGTAGATATAGTAAGAACTGTATCACTCCACATTACGGAGTAGACCAGGTCTTTATAATTTCCAGAGCTGTGCAATATTGCACACAGAGCTGACAATGACGGTATTTTTCTCTCTGGATACTCAGAAGCCAGATCTTAATGAATTAGCTCTCTTTTGTATGTCTTTTGATTTTTTTTTCTAGTACACAGTTAATAAAAGAGACAGAAGAGAAACTTGAAAAAATGGAGACTGTGTCTCTGGGAATGTTCTCACACCTATTCCTTTTACAGAGGGAGTGTGTTCAGTAATTATTGGTCATATGAATAAATGCATTAATTTATCATTCTAATTTTACTGAGGCTGTGCTTTTGGCAGGAAGTGCACTAGAATGTTCCAAGATATTAGAAAGGGTACATGTCTGCACTCAAAATGTTGAAGTTACTTTTCCTTTTCAGAAGCCTGTTTTTGGGCATGGCATTACAACCATCCTTTGTTCCCCACTCATATCTCTCTACATTTTTCTTCCCGAGAGCATTTTCCATCAGAATCCACATAAGAGGTATTCTCATTGGGAAGAATAAAGTGTTTACTTGATCAAAAGTGTGGGTTTGAACCACAGGTTCACCTCTCTGGAGAACTGTGCCTATTTCATTAAAGTACCTGCCTGCTGTGTAGCTTTATTGGTCTTACAACGAGTAGTTCAGAAAGTAGATAGACTAGTTGACATTGTTATCTGTAGGTATGGCATTCCATTTTAATAAATTGTATTGCAAAATTCTGAGGTCTTTGGGAAATATTCGATCTTATAATCTATAGACAAAATTTTATTTCAAACAGGATTGGTGCTTTTGCTGCTTTTTCCCTTTCTCTCTCTTTTTCTGTATCTACTTCCCTATTAAAATCAGTTGCACTGAAATCTCCCTGGTAGTCACCCAAGGCAGAAAGGAACACCTGACCTCCTTTGCATAGAGGTGGTATCTGGGAACTTCCCAGCTGGACCCTAATGCAAAACTCACAAGTGCTCATGTTGCAAATTCAGCAAGAGAAATCAGACAGCTCTTTCTCTGTCCCCTTCAGACCAGTAATTAGCAGAACTCAATTTCTAACTTCAGGGGGTTCCATGTAACTGTCAGCTTGGCCCAAGATTCGTTTCTGCTCCTCTGTTTCCCTCACAATTGAACCATGCAGGCTTTCATCTGCAGAAAAGAGCTTTGTTCACCGTTACTGGTTCCTGTTAAGCTACCTCATGGTGTATATAATTGAATTATTTGACTTGTCCCAGCACACTCCTTTCTATATATCTGGTGGAGTTAGCACAGCTCATGGTGCTTTTAAAATTTCTTGTAAAGGTCTAGTTATTACACATATCTATAGACATATATGCTAATTGATTTGTAAGTATGTTTTCTAACTATTCCTCTAATAGAACTCTCTGGTCACAGAAGCATTTTGACAAATCCTCACTTTCCATCATGTTATGACATATTTTGAGTAAATTTTATGGGAATGAATGTAGTTTTTGTGATATCTATGAATGTGTGCTAGATTGTAACCGAGGCTGCCTTGACCCTTCAGATGTGTTTCTAAGACTTATTCTATCTTTCTTGCCTCTTTCATCTATTCTATAAATATCATTGAGGGCCTGCTATGGTCATTTTTCCACACGATGCAAAAACCGTAGTGAACAATACAGGTAAAAATATGTTCTCTCCTGGGGCTTACATTCTATCAGATAAAGACAGACAGTAAGCCAATTAGTAACAAGTACAGCTTAATAGCTGGAGACAGCTAGGTGTGGAGGCACTTACCTAGAGTTCCAGTACTCAAGAAGCTGACGTAGGAGGATCACAAGTTTGAGGCTAGCCTGTACTACACTGTGAGACACTGTTTCAATCAATCAATAAGCAAATATTAATAAATAAATGTCTAGAACAGAGGGTAGATGGCAGCAGATGTGGCATAGAAGAGAGGCTTAGATTTTTTAAAAATTAAGTAATTGTTTTTTTTTTTTTTTGGTCTTTTGGAGACAGGCTACTGACCTGGAACTCACTGTGTAGACCAGGCTGGCCTTGAACTCACAGAGATCCACCTGCCTCTGCCTCCCAAGTGCTGGGAATAAAGGTGTGTGCCACCATAACTGGCTGTAATTAATCTTTTTAATATGGAAGGCTTTATACAGAAGTGTTTTGATCTGAGAACTCAAGAAAATGAAGTGAGGCCAGTGGGCCAGACTGGATTATTGTCAGAGGGAACAAAGTGCCTAGACTTTGAACTGAGTTTTATGGGTTATTTAAAAAATGGCAAGCAAGTAAATGTGAACAGAAGAGAATAAGGAGCAAGTGGTATGCACTTGGGTCTGGGTATGATTGAAGTGGTCGATTATGCAGCGACAGCAGGCCATGGTAAGCCCGCCCTCCCTCTCTCCCTCTGTCCCTCTATCCCTCCCTCCTTCCCTCTCTCCCTCTCTCCCTTTCTTCCTTTCTTAGGTCTTACTCTGTAGCCTAAGCCGGCCTAGAACTCACTATCTAGCACAGGCTGTCCTCGAACTCACAACAATTTTCTTCCTCAGTGTAACGAGTGTTAGGCTTACAGGCAGAAGCTATCACACCACACTTGGCTCTTTCATTTCTTAATGTCATTTTGCTGTTCTGACATAGACTCTTCAATATACTATCTCTTTGCTTTTCTCTTTGGTTCTTTTCATCTCTCACAATGAGCAGTTTAGCTTTCTTTATTATGACCTCATCTCCTGTTAGCTTATCTCTAAAGAACTGAAGTTTTAGCACAAGTAGTTTATCGGAAGAGCTCTCTAATTAGAATTGTGATGCTTGCTGCTAGGATAACAATTATTCTCCTTCTTATACAAAGATATAAAGTTATTTATATATTTATATCTTATCATGATTAAGTCTCCATAAGCAACCAGCATACATTCCACAAGTTGTTTTATAATTTTTATTTTTTTGTTTTATGTATATGCGTGTATTGCCTGCATGTAGGTAAGTGCACCCGTGTTGTGCAATGCCTGAGGAGGTCAGAAGAGGCTGTCGGATGTCCTAGAACTGGAGTTACAGATAGTTGTTAGCTGCCATGTGGGTGCTGGGATTTGGACCTGTGTCTTCTGCAAGAAAAGCCCGTGTTCTTAACTGCTGAGCCATCTCTCCAGCCTCTCCATGAGTTGTTTTAAGATCTCTAAATTAGGCAATTAAAACTACTTGTATAGACTTTGCAGAGATTTTTCTAGTCCTTGGTATTAAATTGCATGAAAATTATAGAGTATGATTGATATCATACAGCAAGCCTTCTATGTCTGCATATCCCATTTTCATGAGAACTTGCAGTGATATTTTAGAAAGAGCATTGTAGACATATCTAGAATTAAGTTATCTTTCCTGTTCTGTCCAAAACATATTAACAACAACAAAATGACAACTGTATTTGTGTTTATGAAATATGTTACTCTTCTCAGAGTTTTGCATATTCTTATCCATTTAATTATTCTTTTTAACATAGAAGGCTTCGTTCAGAAGTGTTTTGATTTAAGAACTCAAGGGAATGAAGCATGAGCCCAGTGGAAATCATGAGAGACAGCTTATTGTCAGAAGGAACAAAGCACCTAGCCTTGGAACTTTGGGATTTACGATTTATTTGAAGAATGGTAAAGAGACCAATGTGAGTGGAAGAGAGAGGGGAAGGAAGCTCCCGGGTATTACTTTTCATGGTAGCGTCTATTATTTTCAAATTTTCCAGATGAAAAAATTTAGGGATTTAGTAACTGGGTAATGAGAATAGGTCTGTAAGCAATAATTAATGGATTTGAAATTTAAATCCAGGCTATTTGAATCTAGAATCCTGGGATTCTGGTGAAAAACAGATTTTAGAGATTTTGATCCAGAGATTAACATGTATATCACTTTAATAAAGCTGATAATCTGATTGTTGGAAGAATAACATAGTTGCTGTTTTGTTGCTTTCTTACTGCTAAAAGCAATAACACATACTCTTTGTAAAAGAAATTTGGAAAGAAAAATATAAAGAAACATGCTTTATAAATTTGATTGCATCGATCTGAAGACATACCTAAATATTGCAATGGGTTTTTATTATAGATGTTTATAAGTTAATTAGAGGGCAGATAAAATGAGGCACAATATTTTGTTACTCACCCTATTTAGATGTCAATCAACTATAGCGGATAGTTTTCAGTTTCCCTTTGCTACTGCTCTGTAATTTGTAAATTGATGTTTTGTAAAGGAGTTTGCTTGATGGCTTCTTTATAAGACACAGCACCTTTGGGTTTAAGGTGCTTTTATAAAGAATTCATTACCTACCTGGCTCGGTGCTGTGATTATAGAAGTGGCACAAGTGTTTGGTCACAAGAATTTCTGCCCTCAAGGAGATTGTGATTTTGTTGAGGAAAGAACAAAATATTTACAGTAATGAACGAATTAGACACCCACAAAATATAGAATATAATGAAGCACTTTAGTTTTGTAGAAATATTTAATATCATATTAAATTAAGAGTATAGGATTCTGTGCTGTAGACATGAAGTGCATATATAGAAAAGACTTATCTTTACGTGAGTCCTGACAAAAAAGATTGGAGTTTACTTGCAGAGAGGCAAGAGAGAAGAGCTCCTATTAAGAAAGTGTAGGTATCTGGACATGGTTGCACACGCCTTTAATCTGAGCACTCAGGAGGCAGTGGCAGGTGAATCTCTGTGAGATCAAGGCCAGCAGGTCTATATAGTTCTGTGACTTCTAGGTCAGTTGGGGCTATAGGGAGACGCTGTATCAAAACACAAACAGAGAATTGTGTAGGAGAGAATTTCCATGTATTCTGTTGCTAAAACTCCTTCTGTAGGGGGTATGTAAATAACACCCACCTCCTTCTCCCCTGAATCCAGTGACAATCCAAGGTATGATTCCATCAAATTTCACCTGGGAGAACCAATGAGTTTATTGGGCTTACTTACAGAGCAATGGGTGAGGGATACTTATGGGAGTGTGGGTTCTCCCCACCCCCTCAACCAGGCTGGATCAGAAAGTCTCTGCCCAGCATGGATGAGACTTCCCCAGAGTTGAATAAATGGAACCCCCTCCCTTTGTCTTCTCCAGTCTAAATATTCTAGTCCTGTCCTGAAGCCAGTTAGGGCTGAATTGCCCGCAACATGTTGGGAGGAATGACTGAATGCTCAGCTGAAGGTCTCATGATCCTCCGCACCCCTCCTTCAACGAGGGAAGACCAACAGTCAGCAAGCCCAGCTGTAATGATCTTTTGCAAACACACATACCTTGTGCTCTTTGAATCACACCGATGGAGCCAACACCTTTCTAGAGTGGAACAGATAAGTTGTAGGATAAATTATTCTATTAGAGCTCAAGAATAAGAGATGATAACCTGAATGATAGATTTTTATTTAGCTATTTTAAGCATACCTTTTTTTTTGTTTTGCGTGTGTATGTGTATGAGTGTGTGTATTCATGTGTATGTAGGCATGCATATATGTAGGCATACATGTATGTGCCGGTGTGTGATGTGTACATGTAGAGGCCAGAGGACAACAGTGGCATCATTTCTCAGGACTTTTTCACCTTGTTTTATGAGACACAAAGCTTGCTGCTCAAATGTGTTGTTTACATTGGTTTCTTTCATTTTGGTGGTCCTTTAATCAGAAGACTGAAATTTACCAATTCAGCTAGGCTGGGCGGCAAGCGAGCGCTATGGATTTGCCTCTTTACTTCCCCAGCACTTGGATTACAAATTCACACACCACCATAACTTGACCTTTTAACATGGGTTCTGGGATTCCAGTTCAGGTCCTCATACGTACATGGAGGCACTTTATCAAATGAGCCATCTCTCCAGTCCTGACCCATCTTTGTTTAATTGCAGTGTTGATGATGGTGACAATGATAATTTGTTACTTACAGGGAGTAAATCTTTATAAAATATTTCATGATGTAGTTGAAACATATACATATATAATATTTGAAATACATTAACAGTTTGTATTGTTGAAATGTTATCATTTGTATTGATTGCTAAATATTTTACTTCCTGTAGCATTCTTTTTTGGTCATGGATATATATTTCTTTAATTTGGTGTAATAACTGTAATATAAGTTCATTTTAACCATAAACCTCCTAGTTGAGTAGAGATATATCTTACTATTTTTGAAGTGTGACTTTTCTTGCCTTATCTTTTATTAAGTAAATACTTTGTATTATGCACATGTTTGGTTAAGTAATAAAAAACTTTTTATGAAGATAATTTATTTTTGAAAATCCCTTCATCTGGTGATTTTCTCATAAACCAAAAGAATAGTTATCACTTCCTTTAATAGGAATGTTTTATGTGTTCCTATGGCTCTTTTGACAACCATTTGTGCTCAAGCAACACCACATCCTATTAAAATAGATATAGTTATTCCAATATTTAACAGTTATTTTAACACAATTTTAACAAGGCATTTCATTCCTTCATTAATTATTCTATAATATGGCCATTTAGCTGGTTTTGTTAAGCTATTTTGCAGCTATTACCCACTGTACACTTTCAGGATTACACTAACAAGCAGAACTTATGTATGATATTCACTGTTTATGATATTAACCACTAATCAGAAAAAAGAAATAAACAGAACACTAAAGATGAGAGAAATCAATGAAAACAATACATTTTGGTGGGAGTGATGCATGAGATTATTACTACTATAAGCAAGTGAGCCGTAATACTGGGTAGAAAATTTAAGGCAACACAAACTAACTTTAAGACTGAATTAACTAATTAACTTAGCGGGCATTTATTGGGTAGCTACTATATACATTGTATTCAGTGAGGATAGCCCGTGGGGGCCTCTCCCAGTAAAACCTTCAAATCTGAAATAAAAACGGTCTCAGAATTATTTTGCTGACTTGACAATGTTGTTACATGTTCCATTCTCCTACTCCTTCCTCACTTCATCCCTAGTTTTAAGAGCTTCAGACTTTCACAACTTGGGCTTACTCCTAAGCATATTTTTATTAATTCAACCAGAGCTTTAACTTAGGGCATATTTATAAAGAGGCCTCCAAGGCATCATTTTACTTACTCAAACAGACGTCTTTGGCTCTTAAGTTAGAAAATAACTTTACAATGTTTACACATTGGGATTTGAATATAAACACAATGCTTAATTATTGTATAAGCACAATGTTTAATTATTGTACTCCACTCCTCCCCCTCCATGTCTCTAGAGAGACTGGCATTGCTCTGGAAAGAACAAATCCTTTTCTTTTGTGAATTCCATTCCCTTCTCTGTCACGTGCTCCCCGAAATCATTTCAGCAATTCTTCAGTTCTTCTAAACCTTCAGTTTTCCCTCTTTATTGGTTCCTCACCTATCAACATTAAAAATATGGTACCGTTTCTCTTAGCTTGACCAGCCACATGTACACCAAGTCCAGCTGCAGGTCCATTTCTCTCCTTCCTTTTACAGCTAAAACCATTTGGAAGGACTGTCTATGTGTACAAGTTTCTCGCTTTCTCTTGTCTCATAAAGGTTTCAACCTTTTGCCTTCACTCCTGCACTAAAACGCCTCAAGTTCACTAATGCCTCCATGTTGCAAATCCCACCATCCACTTTCGGTCTTTATCTTCAGCTGTCAGCAGCATCTGGCAAAGTTGTTTTTCCCAACTCTTTGAGACACAAGTATTTTTATTTATTTTTGTCTGTCTTTCAGGACAGCACATTCTTTATTTTCTCTCATCCTGCTTTTGGCTCTTCTTTTTCCCCATCCTCTGCCTTCAGCCTTTCTTGCTGCTTGAGTGCTCCAGGATTCATGTTTTATATATCTTCTTTGCTGCTTGCACTGATGGTGGCCTGCTTCGGTGCAGTCTCCTGGCTTAAAATACCACTCGATTTGATGATGTTTGTGACTCCTAGATTCACATCTCAAACTTGTTCCTCTCATGTTTATATTTTAACCTTTTACTGCCATCTGTGTTAGATGCTGTAGGAAAAAAGTAAAACCTACCCAGACTGCTGCTTTTACCCTGCTTTTAACACAGAAGACTTCTGTGACCTCAAAAAGCAAGGGGACTTCTTCCCACTAGTAGGCAGTCAATTCTGCAGTATACAACAGTTGAATGTCCCATGGTTTTATTTCAGTTTTAACATTACCTACCTGGAGATAATGTCAGATCCCACAGATGAAGACTTAGTCCCCATGATTGCTCCAACAGATGTTGGTCATAATTGAAAGCCCCAGTTTGTTTGTCCCTTGCTTCTGAGAGGTTCCCACAACTTCCTCCTTGAGTTTGATTGATTTGATGAGCATTTAGGGAATCTACATGTATTGGCTGATTTATTATAAAGGTTATTTCAGATGACACAAATAAAGAGAGGTAAAGAGAGAGGTAGACAAACGGTATTCAGAACGTCCATGTCTTCTCAGGACCTAGCACCCTTCAAGAGCCTCCAGGTATTTAGCTACACCAAGCTCTGCCCTTTTAGGTTTTTTTTGGAGAATTCACTGCATAATCATGTTTGAACCCTGGACAATGATGAAAAGATGTGATTGGGCAAAAGAGGGTCTGTTCTATGCTAATATGCTGGCTAGGGACTCTCAACAAAGCACATCTGTTTAGTTTCTTTTGGGTTTCTGTGTTTGTCATTCCTTACTCTGAGGTATGATAGTGGAGCCCTTCTGAAATGAAAGGTCTTTTTTTAAATTCTATTATCAGACAAGGTAGGCTAGAGGATTTTTTAACGACTTGTTCCAAGACAGAAAGATGGGTTAAGATTAGATTTTCTATGACATACCTTGGGAGAGAGAATTTCGTTTCTTAAGACTGCCTTGGTGAAGGAGTTATGAGCCAGGGACCCTAGACAGTGACCAATATATATGTATAATAGTATCGCAGATGCCTAATGAATGTATTAACTTACTTAAATGTGAACTCCAGATCTTAAGCCACTATCTTGTTCTTTTTCAGATCCTTCCTCCTATCAGTAAAGGGCATGTTTATCCTTAAGGAATCATGTAGGTAAAATAAAACAAACAAAACAGACTTGGACTTCTCTTCTTCTCATTTAAACTCAACAAATATTTGTGGCTCCACATTTCAAAATTATCTATAAAGTACTCAGTTCTCACAATTTTCTTGGCTTCTCCTCTCATTCTGGCCTTCTCATGCTTGTTCAAGAGTTCAACCCATGGGAGGCTGAGGCAGGAGACTTGTGAGTTTGAGCCAGCCTGGGTTACATAGTAAGACCCTGTCTAAATCATAAATGAAATGTGAAGTTAAAATGGTAAATGAATTTACAGACAGCACTTGACTTACAGTGGCTCAGCTTTATAATAATTTTCATCTTTCAGATGGAATAAAAGCTAGATGCATTGGCAGGAACTATACTTTGAATTTTAATCTTTTCCTAGGCTAATAATATATGGTTTGATATTCTTGAGATTCTGGGATGCAGTCCTGAGGCACAGTTCCAGTCCAGCATGTGATCATGAGGGGCAACAGCTGCTACTCCCGTGCTCTGCATTTCCTATTTATGACAGGCTCACTGGGCTACATCCTCATCTCAAGTCAGAGAGCATCTGTACAGAGATCCCACAGTGAATGTTAGATTAACTGGCAGTGTTCCTGCTTAACATCCTAATGGCTTACCTTGCCACTAGTGTAGAACCTAGAACTCTTCTCTTGGCCTCAGATAGCTCTATAACCTCATTTATTTCTCTACAACCCATTGTTTCTGTCTTACCTTCTTGATACTCTTGTTTTTCCTCTAACATACCTAACATGGTCCAACTCAAGGCCTTTGTACTTGTTCTCCTAGACTAGAATACTTTTCCTACAGATATGTGTGGAGCTGGACTATCTCCTCCTACAATGAGATCTGATCCTCTACTTGAATTTCCGCCATGGTGATCATTTCTCATCGCTCTTCTTTGCTTAATTTTTTCCATAGCACTTTTTATTTTACCTAACATTCATTTTACATCTGTATAATTTTTTAAATTACTTATATCCAACCTCTCCCTTCCCTTTATCCCTTTTCTTTTTCTTTCTTTCTTTTTCTTTTTTTTTGGTCTTTTTTTTTTTCGTCAACTGACCTGGAACTTGCTATGTAGACCAAGCTAGCCTCGATCTCATAGAGGTCCTCCTGCTTCTGCCTCCCAGGGATGGTAGGTGTGCACCACCATGCCCGGCTCCTTTATCCCTTTAATGAGAACTTTATGAGAGCTTTAGGAGAACAGGTGCTTTTGTTAATATGTTCACTGTCCTAATTCCTCAGCCTAGAACTGTGCTTGGTCCAAAGTAGGCTCTGAATAAAAGTTTGTGTATGAATGAGTGGATTCCAGCTTCTTCCTGTTTATTCATCCTAGCCATATAGGAGAAGACGAAAGAAATGGCCAAGCTTCATCTCATTTATGAATTAAGATATGATTTTTGACATGTTAAAAAAGAAATAATAGTGATGTACCCCATAAATTACCAAAGGAACCCATTTTGGTAAATGCAACTGCAAGGGGTGCGATATGACTTAGACATAGTTGTTGCTATTTATTTGCTAAGGATTCACATAAACAAATTGTTGGTCAAAAATGGGCACCTTGGTTCCTAAAGAAATAATGAACTTTTGGGTTATTATGATGGAGTTCTAATGCAGAGGTTGTTAAGATGCTGAGCTTTGAACTTGGGACTATTCTTCTTAAGGTTTATTTATTTTTATTTTATGTGTCTGAGTGTTTTCCCTGCGTGTGTGTGTGTGTGTGTGTGTGTGTGTGTGTGTGTGTACCATGTGCATGTGGATCTAGAGTTACAGATGGCTGTGAGCTGCCATGTGGGTACTGGGAACTGAACCTGGGTCCTTTGCCAGAATACCACATGCTCCTAACCACTGAACAACCTCTCCAACATCATTGTTTTTTCTTTTTTTTAACTGAATTTTTGTGTTTTTGCACAATATAGTTTGATGGCATTTTGATCCCCTCCCCTGTCTGCATCTCCCTCTGTTGCCTCCACCCAATTTAATGTAGTCTCATATATATGTATATGGATACATACACACCCATATATACATAAAATGGCCTATATATTATTCACTTGTGCGTGCATGTGTGTGTGTGTGTGTGTGTGTGTGTGTGTGTGTGTGCTCACACATGCATATAAAGGCCAGAAGACTATATTGTATCCCTGGAGCTGGAGCTACAGGCAGTTGTGAGCCACCTGACATGGGTGCTGGGAACAGAACTCAGGTCCTTTGTAGAGCTTTTATCCACTGAGTCATTTGCCAAGCCCTGAATTTGAGATGTTTTGTAATCTGAAATAAAGTAGTCATTTATTTGTCTATTACCAGTTTTTCTTCATTGCTTTTTGAAATGAAAATGGCATTTATTCGTGGGTTTGACAAATGTTTGGTGAATGTCTAATTTATAATAAATATTATTCTACTTGGTATTAGAAAATCAATGGTTAATATAGTAGATAGTAATCTTTAATTGGGCTTTTATATTAATGGGGAGAAAGGCAGATAAATACACACATATGTTTACATTTATGACTAGAAAGTAATAGTGTTACAGAAAAAAACAGAGAAGAAAGTGTCTGAGGTGTTGGTGGAAACGTATTCAGTTTTAGGTAGGAAGATGGTAGAGGAACACCTTGCTGATATGATGATTTTTATGTCAAAATATGAAAGAGAGAGGTAACCTAAGGAGGTTGGTGTCTGACTTATTGGGGAAACAACAAGGAGACCAGTGTGCCAAAAGACTGTATTGGATCTCTGGAGCTGGAGGTACAGGCAGTTGTGAGCCACCTCACATGGGTGCTGGGAACAGAGCTCAGGTCCTTTGTAGAGCTTTTAACCACTGAGTCATTTCCCCAGCAGAAATGACTGGAGAAATGACTCTCTTGTACATTAATCTCAGTGACTCATTGAACAGAGTGACTGAGATTAATTTACAATAGAGTCTTTAAGTAACTAGCCAGATGGTAACGAGCCTATTGAGTGTCCATTGAAAGATGTGCACATTCATACTGAGAAAGCGTATTGTTTTTGTTCCACCATAACAAAATGCCATAGACTGGATGGATTAATTAGCAGAAGTTTATTGTCTTATGTATCTGTAGAATGGAAGCTCAAAATCAGCTTGCCAGAATGGTGAGACTCTTTTGAGGCTTTCCTTCTGGCTTACTCACACATAGCTACCCTCTTTTGATGTTCTCACATGGCCAACAGAGAACAAGTGCTCTGATGTCTTTTGTTAGAAGAGCTCTGAATTCACAGCATGTGGACCCCAACTTCACAACCTCATCCAAATGCTATGGTCTCCCAAGGCTCATTTCTAAAGAACCATCATATAGCTTTAGGCATTCAACATGGGGGTGTGTATGTGAGGCACCCAGGGCACAGCAGTCTGGTGTGACCATGTGTAACATTGTTATGGCATCACATTGGCATCATGTAGAAAAGACTGTTGTCATGGAAAAGAAGCTCAGAGCAGTGTGAAACTGCTGCATTATCCCAAGACATAGTGGTGTGTTGGATTGGACTCACAATAATAGAAGAGGTAAGAAGTCAGCAGATTCCAGATATATTTTGAAAAGAGAACTAACAAAACCCTGTTGTATTACAATTGGACTCCAAATGAAGTCTTAATCTTGGTTCCCTTCAACTATAGCTGAAGAGTGTGACAAGCTGCTTGAACTCTACCTCTGTATCTCTAATCTATGTATGTATGTATGTATGAAGGTATGTATGTATCATATCCATCATCCATCTATCTATGTAATCTATCTATCTATCTATCTATCTATATCTATCAATCATCTATCTATCTATATCTATTTATCTATCATCTATCATTTATCTGGCTTACTTTCCTATAAAGCTTCAGTAAAAAAGAGAAAGCTTTTAATGCTTCCTTTTCTCTTTTGGCTATTTAATATAACACAATAGGATAAGTAATTAGTATTTTCTTTCTGTTAAAAACATTTATTTTTTATTTTAAAATTATGTGTATATGTGTGGGTATGTGCACATGACTGTGGGTGCCTGTGGAGGTCAGAGACATTGGATTCCCCCTGGAGCTGAGTTACAGGTATTTGTGAGCTGTGGGTACAATGAATGGAAGGAACTTGGGTCCTCTGGAAGAGAAGCACTTGCTCTTAACTGAGAGTCCATCTACCTCCCCCCATTTCCTGTATTTTCTAAACAGAGCAGCTGTACTTAGAACAAAATAATGGGTATAATAATCCTCTTCTTGAAGTGAATTGTTTCCTTCACTGCTCATTGGTCAGTCTGGAGTTAATTATAGCCAAACTGCAATCCAAAGCCCTGGAGAAAGGGAGGAACATTTCATTAAAGTCTAGCTGGGGATTACTGCTGACAGAAGCACTGCCAATCCGGCAATTTTAAAGGAAAGGTGACCATTCCCATAAACTCTAGAGTGAAAATAGCTTATACTGAGATCAGAAGGTTTTTCAAATTAGCTTCATTTCAAGAAACTGAGACTGAGAGGTTGTTATGTAAATTAGAGTTAAGTATCTAAAAGTCGATTAAATCAAAATGCTCTATTGCAGAGACATAGTCAAAATACATTTTTTCTTTTCCTTTTCTCGCTGTTATTGTGACAGCGATTTTTACTCAGTTCAGAACTTTACAGATTTTTCCCTTGCAAACTTACATCAGGATTACTTATTTCTTAGGTTTAGTAAGGGGAGTGGTTAGCATAATGAGACATCATTCCTTTTGTTTGCCCATTAAGGTCTTACAATCTTATTAAAGGTTGAAGGATGATTTACTTATTTGTTTATTTACATTGTTGTGCAAGAAATAAAAAGCAGGGCTTTGTGTGTTTTAAACAAGTACTCTACACACTCAGCTCTTGTTTTTAGAGGCAGGACATCACTATTTGTGCAGCTTAGGCTGCCTTGGAACCTGCAAACCCTGCCTTCAGTCACTTGAGTCATGGGTACAGATGTGCACTACTGTGCCTGACTTGGAACAGTGGGATTTCTGCGTATAATCACATAGGATTAGAAGCAGAGGTACTCTGGTAACCTGACTGAGGATTACTCATTCTCTTCATTTGTTTAGTAAAGGTTTGAGTCCTCATTAAATTCATCTTCAATAGATGCTGAGAGATGATTGCAGGAAAATAGAATCTTAAGAAAAATTCTAGCTAGTATGTAATGTTGTGATCATTTTGAGAATGAGTGATGTTTATAAAATAAACTATTTAAAAGTTTTAAACTTATGACTTTATCCATCTAGGAGTTCAAATGAAACTTTTTGAGAGATTTCAAGTGGAAATGTACTGCTCCTGATCTAGTCTCTAAAACCTTTCATTACTGTCTTTTCGAGTTTTGATGCTTCTGTTTATATGCTTTGAAATTTAAAGCAGATTGAAGTATAAAACAAATGTTAGTCTGTCAGGGAGACTCAACATAAGCAGAACAAATCCAATATGGTAGCTGTAAATGAAACACTTGGGGCATTTCTGAAGCATTTAAAAAGCTAATTTTGAGTGAGAGGGTGAGTCCCAAATGCCATTTTTTCAGTTGGAGGAATGTTAATGGTCTATAACCTAGATTCATTCTTTATTGACTTTATTTTTTCCCCTTGTGGGCTCTGTCTTCATATGGGAAACAATTCATGATTGACCTAGAGTGTGTCTTAAACAGTATGGAATGCTTTTGATTTTAAATTTTTTAGCAATTCTTTTTACTTTACAGACTGAAAAATAGTCACTAAGGTGTAAAGTAATTGGTAATTGATAATGTTTAGGATCATTTAACTTGAGATACACCTTGTCAAGTTTTATTAATATTAATGAAGCTAGCTGGTTACTGGCATGAAACTTGATGAGCCAAACTCTGCTAGTGGCCAAAACCAACATGCCATGTCTTTAACAAAAATTTAAGTGTAATTTCTTATACCTATTGCAATAGACTGACCCATCTTCCCCCAAAGTTAGAAAGCTGAAGTTCTAACTCCCACTACAACTGTATTTGGAAGCACATAGTAATTAAAAGGTAATTGGGAAGTCATTAGTGTTAAATAGGTGATTTAGATATATTTCTAGTCTGATAAGCTTAGTAGATTTATAAGAATAGCTAGGGAGGGAGAGAGTGTAAAAGAGCTTTCTTTATGTTACATGAAGACACAGCAAGTGGATGACTACCTATATCAGGAAAAGACTTTACTGTGCTATCACCATGAACTTGGGCTTCTAGCTACCAAAACTGTGAGAAAATGCATTCTTTTAAAGGTACCCAGTCTATGGTGTATTTTTCTAGTAGCTCCATGTAATACATATTTGAACTTGGGTCACTGTACTTCAATTGTTTACTTGACAAACCTGGGAAGAGGGAACCTCAGCTGAGGTATTGGTGTGGGAGGGCCCTGCCCACTGTGGATGGTGCCACCCTAGGGCAGATAGGTGGTTTTATGTTGTATAATAAACCAGTAGCCAGAGTTCAGGCCAGAGGAAAGTAGCATTCCTTCATGGTCTCTGTTTCAGCTCCTGTCTCTAGATTCCTGCCTTGAGTTTCTGTCCTGGCTTCCTTTAATAATGAATTATGATTGGGACATATAAGCCAAATAACCCTTTTCTTCCTCATGTTGGTTTTGGTCAGAGTGTTTTATCATAGCAATAGAGAGACAAACTAGAACAGTCATTTTCAGTACTGTTTGCTTAGATTGATGGTGAGAGTCTGCATTAGTCACTTTTCTGTTGCTGTGATAGAAACACTGACCCAAGCAATTTATAGAAGGAAGAGTTTATTTGAGCTTATGGT
>NW_008339767.1:2482438-2491787 GCF_000622305.1 Nannospalax galili | reverse complement strand
CAGGGAGGCATGGTGGCTGGAGGTGGCTGGAGCAGGAGCAGCAGAAGCTAAGCTCTCACATCATCACGCAGGCACAAGAAGCAAGAGAATGACTGACTGGAGATCTGGCAAGGCTTAAGAACTCTCTAAGCCCACCCCCAGTGGCATGCTTCCTCCAGGATAGCCACACCTTCTAAAACCTCCCAAAACAGCGTCATCATCTGGGAACAAAATGCCCAAATACTTGGAGCCTATGGGGGGACATTTTCATTCAAACCATCACAGGGTCCTAATGAGGACATGGTCAAAATACTGTGATAGCCACTTGGATTATTCAGGACTTTGTGGCATAATTTAATTTTTCCAAATTACTTTGATCATTTAAGAAAAACTGTTGATGTGCCTTCTTAAATATCTATTAATCTGTACTACCCTTCTTCATGTGTGGTAAACATGTGACTAGAAAGAATTTTAATTATCTAAGGAATCCTCCATAGTCAGTATACTAGAAGTCATCAAATTTTCTTTATAAAAGACCAGACAGGAAATATTTTTAGCTTTGTGAACTATATGAGCTCAGTTACAACTACTGAACTGTGCCATTGTAGCAAGAAAACAAATAAATGAACCAGTATGGCAGTGTTCCAATAAAATTTATTTACAAAAACAGACAGCTGGCTGGATTTGGCCCATGGGCTATAGTTCACTGAACCCCGAATTACTCTATAAATTCAGTTCAACATAGAAATTACAAATCCCTCAAATGCCCTCATTATGGATTTATTCTTCTACATTTTTGTATGAACTTCAAAACCAAACTGAAGTGGCATGTTGCACAAAGCTACTGTGCTTTGTTCTTTTTGAGGGCGCTCGTTGGCTCATGGGTATACAGAGAATCTGCACTGTAATGAAATTAGCATTTGCATGAATACACTATTTAATATACTATTCATGAATATGTAAGTTATTAATGTCCATCTTTAAAAATTATGTACTGTAATTTTATATAAAATTATTTATACATCTGATACATATTCATGCTTTATATAGTGCATATTCATTTCCCAATTACATAGTCCCATGATGATGTCTATGTTGATTTCCTCATTTAATTTGTTCCACATTCTCACTTTACATGACTAATGTCAAAAACCTTAATTTTTTCTGTCAGAATTAACACATCCATTTTATCTGAAACCTCTAATATTGGACACAATTAAGAAGAAAGGAGGCAGAGAGTAATGACTGCTCCTAAAGACATTTGAATCAGTCAAGTGGACTTAAATCATAGATCAATATCCAATAATAATAGATATTATTCTTATTTATTCAATGCTTTTTCTCCAAGTGCTGAATTTCCAATGCTCATGTCAAGGTCACTGCAGCCCATTTCTGAGCATAGGCCCCGAGAAAGTGACCCTTGCATTATGATAGAGTTCTGCCTAGGAAGTACGGGATAGGAGATGAGGTGAGGGAGTAGAGGCAAGTGCCCCAGCAAACAGTCAGTCTCACAGAACAGATAGCATGTGTTAGAATCTGTCATGGTTTGAAACCCAGTAAATGGCAAAATTGAAGATCTGTTCCCACAGTGTCAGATTTTGTGTATCTGTTGTCAAACATATCAGTCACTGAAGATACAAGATGAAGAAAAACCACAAATAAATGATGACAGGAAAGAAAATACGCTGATCCCCATTCTTAGATGGAGGCTGATGTACTTTGATCGATGCAGAGCTGTGCTAGAGTTGACACGGTGTTTTGTACTGAGCCTAGAGAAGGAATTTGAGAATGCTGAGCTCAGATGTGAAGCGTGTCACAAATATCACAAAGTCGTTGCTACATATTTCGTGGAAATACTAAAGTTTGCGGTGAACAAGTCTTTTATCCCTTTTATTAGAATCAAAGCTATAAATCTGTATCAATCTTATGAATTTACTTACTGTAATGTCTGTTGATAGAGAAGAAAATCAAATTATAATTGGCAATTTTAAGTGTGCAAGCATGTGAACATGCTCAGGTTCCATTGTGTGCACTGAGTTCAGCAATTGCTTAAGAAATAAGTTTAGAGAATAAATTCCATTTACTTCAAGACCATAAATTATTTTCAAACTCACTTTAATACGCTTAATTTCAATGTGATAATAATCACAAGGTCTAATAAATAAGACAAGACAAAATGTTCTGAGCTCTCAGGTGATAAACACAGAGAAACTTGGTTAGGCAGATAAGAGACTCTGAGGAGGCCAGTTTCAACAGGATTGAAGGGGCATGCAGAGAGTGACAAGCATTCTTGGTATGACTTGCACTGCTCTCATCTCCCTACACTGTAACAAATCAGCCAAGAGATTAATAAAGAGAAGAAAGTCATGATTACACTTGTCAGCCTTCCCCTGAAAAATAAACACTCTGTCCAAATCCATCAGCATTGTAATTCCAAGCATCTCAGGGTGTCTTTTATCACTTTGAGAATTTTGCATGCACACAAGCACACACACACACATATGCACACACACACAAGGACACACAGTCACACAGAAACTGCATGCACTAAACACACATTATATATTCATCTGTAGAGTCTAATTAGTATCCCCAATTGTCCTTCAGTGTGGGTCTATCCACTTGGGCCTGGTTAACCTACTAGGAGTCCCATTCTTGAAAGAGACCATCTCTCCCCATCCCAGCAGCCATTGGTTGCCAAAAGTTCCTTACGTTGGGTTGGGTTTCTTATCTATGTTCCCATGTCTATCTTGGGGATTTGCCTGGTTTGAACTTGCATGGATCTTGTATACACTGTCACTATTGACATGAGTTCATGTGGGTAACGGCCCAGCAGTCTGGAAAACTATTTCCTGTGGTCATCCATCGCCTCTGGCTCTTTCAATCTTTCTGCCCCCTCTTATGCAATGATCCCTGAGCCTTGGAAGGCAGAAGTTTCATATAGATGTCCTGTTCAAGGATAAGCACTCTGGAGCCTCTTGCTCTCTGCACATTGGCCAGTTTGGGTTTCTGTGTTAATCACCATCTGTTGCAGGAAACTTCTCTGGTGAGACTTGAGAGATGTGTTAATCTACAGATATAACAATAAGTCATTAGTAACCATTTTTATACGATAACTACTTAGTAGAAAATTAGTATTAGGCTCTCCCTTATGCCCTGTGGGCTGTCTAGCTTCAGGTTCCTAAGCCAGATATCAATGTCAGGTGTGAGCCTCATCCTATGAAGTGGACCTTAAATCCAATGAGAAAACATTTGGTTACTCCCATAATATCCAGATCACTATTGTGCCAGTAGCTATATCTTGCCAGATTATTGTTGTTATTCACAGGATTCATACCTGGGTTAGGTTGATGACTACTTTTTTCTTCTGGTAACTTTCACAGCATTTTCCAACACTATGAACATTAGCCAGTAGATATGAGGCACTGAGGCCAGCACCAGCTTGGTTTCTCCTTGTTTGTTCTGTAGTTCATGTATGTAGTATCTTTGGCAATAGGGTCTAGCCATCAAGCTCTGGTGTGTAACTAAAAGCAGGGGTACTGGCCAGTATTGTTTGGGTCCATGTGACCCTTGGTCAACAACTTCTAGAGAAAGAGTTATTTCATTATTTTTATCCTTGATTTTATGTATCTCTTCCAATGTACTCTTTTTTTCTTGTTTTTCTTTTTGATACAGGGTCTCCCTATAGCCCCAGCTGGCCTGGAACTCACTATGTAGAGCAGGCTGCCCTCAATCTCACAGAGATCTGCCTGCCTCTGCCTCCAAGTGCTGGGATTAAATGTGTGTGCTGCAATATCCAACCCCATCTCCTCTTTTAATGTGTTGTTTGTTCTTGGTTTTCCAAGGCCTTCAGGTACATCTTTAATTTATTTGTATGAGATGATTTTTATTTTCTGGTGTAGTCACTTGATGCTATAAATTTTCCTCTTAGGACTGCCTTTGTTGTGTCCCAAAGGTTTTGGTATGTTGTGTTTTCATTTTCATTCAATTCTAAGAAATTTTTAATTTCCTTTTTGATTTCCCCTGTGATCCAATTATCATTCGGTTATGTGCTGTTTAGTGTCCATAAATTTGTGTACCTTTCCCCATTTTTATTGTTGTTGCTATCTAGCTTTATTTCTTTGTGATCAGACAGAATAAAAGATGATACTTCAATTTTCGTAAATTTGTGGAGGCTTGCTTTGTGTCATAATATGTGGTCAGTTTTGGAGAAAGTTCCATGTGTTGCTAAGAAGAAAGTGTACTATTTGGTGTTTGGGTAGAATGTCCTGTAGGCGTCTCTAAAGACCATTTAATTTATGGCATCATTTAACTCCAGGGCTTCTCAGTTTAGTTTTTGTCTGGTTGACCTGTTTAGTAATGATGACAGGGCATTGAAGTCACACACTATCACCATGTAGGAGTCAGTGTGAGATTTTAGAACTAATAAAGTTTCTTTTATGAAACTGGGCACCCCTGTGTAAAATGTATTCATGTAAATTCTTCTTAGTGGACTTTTTTGTTTAATGAGAATGAAGTGACTTTCCCCATTTCTTTTGGCTAGTTGAGTTTGAACTTGGTTTTGTCAGGTATTACATTATCTATACCTGCTTGTTTCTTGGTTCCATTTACTTGGAATACCTTTTTCTATCTTTTTACCCCTAAGGTGGTGTCAATCATTGTTAGTGAAGTGAGTTTCTTGGAGGCAGTAAATCGAAGGATCCTGTTTCCTAATCCAATTGGTTAGTTGATGTCTTTTTACCAGGGAGCTGAGAGCATGAATATTGAGGGTTATTCTTGACTAATGTTTATCAATTCCTGTTACATTGGTGGTATAGTATTGTTTCCTTAGACATCTTTTGGTTGACTATCCTGGGATACTTTATTGATTCTTTGTGGCCTCTTGAGAGTGTTTAATCTTTTCTTCTGATTGAAATATTCCATTGAGTATGACTGTTCTCTGTAGATCTGGTTTCATGGACATAAATCCCTTAAATTTGTTTGTATAATGGAAAGTTTTTCTTTCTCCTTCAATTATTACTGATAATTTTGCTGGGTTTGGTAGTCCGGGTTGGACTCTGTGTTCTTTCATGACCTGTATGTCATTTGAACAAGCCCTTCTGACTTTCTTTGTCTTCCATTGGAAACTCGGCTTTTATTCAGATGGGCCTGCCTTTCTATGTGACTTTTTGCTGTATGCTTAGTGCTTTGCCTATTATGTGATGTGGGGAGTTTCTTTTCTGGTCCTATCTACTCGGTGTTCTGTATGCCTTTTGTTCCTTGATAGGTATTGTTTTTCTGTGCCTTTGACCTGGGTTTCTTCTCCTTCTATTCCTATAATTTGTACGTTTGGTCTTTTTTCAGTGTCCGAGAGGTCTTGCATATTCCATTCCTGGCTTAGATTTGACATTTTCTTTTATTGAGTGACCCATTTCCCCAACTTTGTCTTCAAGATCTGATATTCTCTCTTCCATTCCCTCCATGGACTTTTTGCTTCTTTTCTTTAAACTTTTTTCTTTGAGTTCCTGAGTTTTTTATTTCAAGTTTTATTTTGATTGGCTTTTCTTCAAAAGTTGTCCATCTTTATTGAATTCTAATTTCATGTTTTGAATTGTTTTATTTCATTCAACTGCTTGTGCTTTCATGGTCTTTATTCAGTTTTTCATTTATGTCCTTTTTGAATTCCTTGAGCATATTTATAATTGCTATTTTGAAATCATTGCCATGTGCATCTACCAGGTTGTCATGATTATTGAGCGGAGTCTTGCAGAATAAAGGTCAAGTTAAGAATTCAGAGCTTGTGACTGAAGAGATGGTTCAGTGGTTAAGATCACAGGCTGTTCTTCTAGGGGACCTACATTCAGTTCCCAGCACCCACATGGTGACTAACAATCGTCCATAACTCCAGTTCCAGGGGATCCAATGCCCTTTTCTGACCTCCATGGGCATTGTATGCATGGGTGCACTTACATACATGCAGGCAAACACTCATACACATAAAATAAATAAAAATTTAAAAAAGAATTCAGAAGACATTTAGGGAGACATAGCAATAGTAGTACAGTGAATTATGCTGTTCTCATAATTATTCACCCAACACCCCTTGCAATTTTATGTGCCAAACAGCATTCTAAGTGTTTTACCTACATCATTTTATTTTATTCTCAGGACAAAACCCATTGAGTCAAATCTTTTCAAAAATTAAGTTTTTTCATGTGTTTTGCTGCATGTTTGCAAATGTATTTATGCATACAATGCCCACAGAGATGAGAAGAGGGCATTGGATCTCCTGGAACTGGAGTTATGGATGGCATGTGGGTGCCGAGAAGTGACATCTTCTGCAAGACCAGTCAGTGCTCTTAACCACTGATCCATCTCTGTAGCTCCTGAGTAAAATTTTAATGCTTTCTTATATTTCCAATGAAAAAGTAGAAGCTCTGAAAAGTTAAAAATTTATCCAGGATTTCTGGAATTCAGTTTCAAGTTGGACTTATTCTCAATATGCATACTTGCCTTTAAGGACAGATGAATTCCAAAAAAGGCACAAGAGTTGGTTCCCAAAGACCTTATTAGAGTCAGGGGTGGAAGAAGCCAGATCCAAACACAGCAGGGTTTGAAACTAAAGGTTAACCTTTAGTTAGATAGAGGGTTTGGAATGAAACCAACACTAGAATCTAGTTAGTCCAGGTCAAACTCCTCCATTATGAGGAGAGTCAGAAAAGCAAAGTTCAGCAAGGTGGAAACTAATTGTCAAATAGAATCAAGGGCTTGGTATAAAGCAAATGAGATAAATCACAGTTGCAGATGATTTTAGCAGGCATTTCTAATTTTGAATATGGGGAGAAAGAAAAGTTTTAAAGAGATAAAGGTAATGTAGACTGATCTGTATTCTTTATAACTAACCATAATGCACACAAACATATCTGTGTATGTGTATGTGCATGTTTCTATGCCACCAAAACTCAATGAGTTGTGGTAGCTTGATACAAACTGCCTGAGTTAAAGTCTTACCTCTGCCACTTCACGGATATGTGGCCATTAAGGCTTTAAAAAATCTTATCAATTCCTCTGTTTCTTGTCTATAAAATGAAGATACAACAGTGCCTACAAGTGAAGCTGTGCATCCATAGTTAATCTGTGTTAGTTGACTAATAATTGCTTTGATCAAACCTGGCAAACAACAGAAGGTGGGGGGGTATGTATTTCTGCTCACAGTTTCAGAGGGTTCAGTGCATTGCAGGGAAGGTATGGTAGGGCATATCAGATCATTTTATGGGGAGCCAGGAAACAAAGAGAAGAGGGATGCCAGAGCCTCACTCTTTTCCCCTTATTTTATTTACTGAGTCTCCAGCCCTTGGGATGATGTCACTCACATTCAGGTAGGTCTCTGCCTTCACAGACATACCTAGAAGTATGCATTAATCTCTTAGGTGACTGATGATTCTAAATCCAGTCAGGTTGACACTCAAGACTAACCATCATTGTATTGTACAGTAACTTCAGAATTAAAAGTAGCTATTAGTTTTGATTAGTGATGAAAATTCTTCAAGGAGATTGTAATGAAGGAGACAGATCTAAGTGAAAAATTAGTGCATAATCATAATAGTCCTTTATTGAGTGCTCACTATGTTTAATGAATATGAAACAGTGCATATGAAAAAAGTTTTAGGAGTTTTTGCATTTAATGCTTAAGGTATTAGCTTTTTTCTTTCTTTCTTTTCTTTCTTTCTTTTTTTTCAAACTATAAGACTAGGGTTTAGCAAGATGATTCAGTGATTAAAATTTCCTGCCATGCTCAGACCCGCAGGCCTCTCTCTCCAGGGTAAATCTATCCTTCCCACCTTGCCTTGACTCCCCCAGCCTCACTCACCCTCCCATCTCCCCTGCAGGTCTCTCCTCCTAGCCTGGGTCTTGTCCCATTCCTTTTCTTGGCACCCCAGACACCTGGAGAATCACCACTGCTTCCTGATCCTGTGCATCCAAAGGAATTCAGTTTCTTCTCAGGTCCTCAGTGTTGCTCTGGACCTGGCCCCGTCCTTACCTCCCTCTGCCTCCCTGGGTTTGCAGAACCCTCAAGCCTCTTTCCTGGTCACTGGGGCTGACCTTTCCACTTCCTGGTCCTTTGCAAGCAGACCAACCCAGCTCCAAAATGCAGTCCCTAGGAGCCCTTGGGGCCCCCATCTTCCCCCCATCTTCTTTTGCATCTATGGGTGGCACAGCCACCAACTGCCCTAGACCAGCATCTTTCCTGGGCCCAGCTCCTAGGCCAGCCCAGATCCCAAATTCCTGGGGGTAGCATCTTTCTTGGGGGGCTCCAGACCATAGGAGAAAGCCTGAGAGCATCTGATCCTAATCTGACTTGGGCCTCTGTGGGAAATCCTGAACACAAAAGCAATCTGGCCACTCCAATATAAAATCAAAAGAGAGAACCAGAAGATTAGATGAACCAGCCTTTAATCCCCCAAAAATAAACCACAAAGACACATAAAGTTCACAAAAAGAAGCAGACCTAAACTTGAAGGCTTGAGTCTCACACTAGAATCAGAAACTACAAAAGAAATTCACATGTCAAAATCACAGAGAAAAAATAGTAACATGAAAAAACAAAATAACATATCCCAGCAAATACCAATAGTCCTATAGAGGAATACAATGAGAACCCCCTAGAGATAATGCAGCACATGGAACTCAAAAGAACAATTATAAACATGATAAAAAGAATTCAGTGAATTGAAAAAAAAGAAAAAAAAAAAAAAAAAAAAATTTTAAAAAGCGATGATGCGGGGATAATTCGATGACAAAAATTCTGGAGATGGATGATGGACGTCATTGCATGATAATGGTGGTTGCACAATGATGTAAATAGGACTTAATGTCAACGACCCGGCATATATCTTTTAAATCCCAGCACTTGGGAGGCAGGTGAAGAAGAAGGTGGATCTCTGTGAGTTCTAAGTCAGGCTGGTCTACATAGTGAGTTCCAGACCTGCCAGGGATGTCTTAAATTAATTTAGGACTGGAGAAATGACTCAGTGAATAAGAGCTCTTGCTGCTCTTCCAGAGGATCTAAGTTCAATTCCCAGCATCCACATTATGCAGCTTATAACCTCCTGTAACTCTAGCTCCAGGGGATCTTCTCCAAAGGCACTCACACATACCTGTAGAGACACACATGTACACACATAAAACTAAATCTTTAGCTGGGCTTGGTGGCACACGCCTTTAAATCCAGCACTTGGGAGGCAGAGACAGGCGAATTTCTGTGAGTTCAAGGCCAGCCTTGGCTACATAGTGAATTCCAGGCCAGCTGGGGCTGCAGGGAGACTCTGTCTCAAAATAAAACAAAAAATAATAAATAAATAAATAAATAATAAAAATAAGTCTTTAATAA
>NW_008339767.1:2481456-2481887 GCF_000622305.1 Nannospalax galili | reverse complement strand
GGGACTTCAATACCCCACTATCTCCATTAGATAGGTCAACAGGCCAGAGACTTAACAGAGAGACATCTGAATTAAACAAAACCATATATCAAATGGACTTAACAGATATCTACCGAGTATTCCACCCAAACACCAAAGGACATACTTTCTACTCAGCACCCCATGGAACGTTCTCCAAAATCGACCATATACTGGCGCTCAAAAAAACCCTCAACAAATACAAAAAGATTGAAACAATTCCATGCATTCTATCAGACAACAAGTCAATAAAGCTTACAATCAACACTGGAAGGAGCCCTAATCACCACATGAACACATGGAGATTAACACACTCCTGAATCATGAATGGGTCAAAAGAGAAATTAAAAAAGAAATAAAAGTATTCCTGGAATTCAATGAAAAGGACAATACAACACAACAAAACCTCTGGG
>NW_008339767.1:2474484-2481429 GCF_000622305.1 Nannospalax galili | reverse complement strand
ATGTAGCTCTAAGTGCCTACATTAAAAAACTAGAAAAAGCCCAAATAAATGACCTAACACTGCAACTCAAGATGCTGGAAAGGCATGAACAAATGAAACCCAAACCCAGCAGAAGAGAAGAAATAACAAAAATCAGGGCAATAATTAATGAAATTGAAACAAAGAAAACAATAAAAAGAATCAACAAATCTAATAGCTGGTTCTTTGAAAAGATAAACAAGATTGACAGACCACTAAACCAGTTAACCAAAAGAAAGAAAGAGTACTTTCAAATCAACAAAATCAGAGATGAAAGGGGAGACATCACAACAGACACCAGAAAGATACAAAACATAATAAGGTAATACTTTAAAAACCTATGTGCTACTAAATTTGAAAACCTAAAAGAAATGGATGGCTCTCTAAAGGAATGAGAACCACCAAAACCAAACCAAAAAGAGATTAATAGTTTAAACTGACCCATAACACAAAGAGAAATTGAAACTGTAATATAAAACCTCCAGACTAAAAAAGGCCCAGGACCAGATGGATTTACAGCAGATTTCTATCAGAC
The DNA here is from genome assembly GCF_000622305.1 of Nannospalax galili. Taxonomy (NCBI): domain Eukaryota; kingdom Metazoa; phylum Chordata; class Mammalia; order Rodentia; family Spalacidae; genus Nannospalax; species Nannospalax galili. The sequence goes on along the minus strand of NW_008339767.1, from coordinate 2,480,876 downwards.
ATTTAAAGAAGTTCTACATCCAATACTACTTAATTTATTTGAAGCAATAGAAATGGAGGGAGAACTTCCTTTTATGAAGCCAGAATCTAGCATCACTCTAATGCCAAAACCAGGTAAAAGAAAACTGGAAACTCATATCCTTAATGAATACAGATGCAAAAATTCTCAACAAAATACTTGCAAACTGCATGCAGACACACATAAAAAAGGTCATCCACCACGATCAAGTAGGTTTTATTCCAGAGGTTCAGGGATAGTTCAATATACATAAGTCAATAAATGTCATAAACATCATAAATCATATAAATGGGCTCAAAGACAAGAATCACATGGTCATCTCAATAGGTGCAGAGAAGACCTTTGACAAAATTCAACATGCATTTATGTTCAAAGTCCTAGAGAGAATTGGACTGGACGGAACATACCTTAACATAATTAAAGCCAGATATAACAAACCCACAGCCAGCATCATTCTAAATGGAGAAAAACTGGAAGTATTCCTATTCCACTATCTCTACTTCTCTTTAACGTAGTGTAGGAGAAGGAAATTAAAGGAGCACTAATTGGAAAAGAAGAGATCAAATTATCCCTTTTTGCAGACAATACGATATTATATCTAAGGGACATCAAAAATTCCACACAAAAACTCCTAGAAATTATTAATATATTCAGTAAAGTGGCAAAATTAACCTACAAAATTCTGTAGCCTTTCTATATACCAATAAGAAGCAATCAGAGAAAGAGCACATGGAAATACTCCCCTTCACAATACCTGCAAAAAAAATAAAATATCTCGGAATAAACATGACCAAAGACATCAAAGATCTCTACAATGAAAGTTTTAAATCATTAAAGAAAGAAATTAAGGAAGACATCAGAAGATGGAAGGACCTCCCATGCTCATGTATTGGAAGAATTAACATTGTGAAAATGACCATCCTACAAAAAACTATTTATAGGTTCAATGAAATGCCAATCAAAATCCCCATGACATTTTTCACAAAATTGGAAAAAATCATCCTAAGATTCCTATGGAAGCACAAAAGACCTCAGATAGCCAAAGCAACCTTGAGCACTGCCGGGGGGATTACTATACCAGATTTTAAGCTGTATTACAGAGCTATAGTCATAAAAACAACATGGTACTGGCACAAAATTAGACCCATAGATCAATGGAACAAAATTGAGGACCTCAATATGAGTAAATACGATTTCAGTCACCTGATATTTGACAAAGTGGCCAAGAATATTCACTGGAGGAAAGACAGCATGTTCAGCAAATGGTACTGGCAAAACTGGATCTCCCCCTGTAGAATGAAACTAAACCCCTATCTTTCACTCTGCACATAAGTCAATTCCAAATGGATCAAAGACCTTAATGTCAAGCCCAAAACTCTGAAACTGTTAGAAGAAAATATTTGGAAAATCCTACAAGATATAGGTGTAGGAAAGGATTTTCTAAACTGGACATCAATTGCTCAGGAAACAAGGGCAAGAATTAACAAATGGAGCCTCATTAAACTAAAAAGCTTCTGTACATCAAAGGTGACAACCAGGGACACAATCAGAAAACCCACAGAATGGAAGAAAATCTTCACCAGCGACACATCTGACAGAGGCTTAATATCCAGAATATGTAATGAACTCAAAAAACAGAGATCAAGACAAGAAGCAACCCAATTAAAAGATGGGCTAAGGAGCTGAACAGAGAGTTCTCAAAAGAAGTAAAGATGGCTATGAAATGTTTTAAAAGATGTTCAACATCACTAATAATTATAGAAATGCAAATTAAAAACACTTTAAGATTTCATCTTACCCCAGGGCAAGTAGTGGGGATTAGCTGTGCTGCCGACAACACAGCAGACATTAGTAGAGATATCAGAGTGTATGGGCTCTAGTGGGGGGAAGGAGGCTATGGAACAGTGCCATCTGGGAAGTGGATGTATAGTTGAATAAGATGGTTTGGGATGTTCTGTGTGATACACACACACAAAATCAACAAATTAAAAAATGTATTATATTTGAGGAGGAGCATGAAAATTTACGTCATGCTAATTAGTACAGGTGATAAACATTACCATTGAAATCTACCCGATGACTTCATAGACATACACAGGTGCCAAGGATCCAAGTGCATACGATTATGACTAGTCATAATCAGATGCATATAGATTAGAGATGCTTGTGCCAACATCTCAGTGTTAGTAGCAAAAACAATGAGTCTTTCTTCAAGGAACAATATATTCTAAAATGAAATGGAGATCTTTTTTAAAGGTTAAAAAACTCATTCAATTTTATGCCTTACCTACTAACTTTATTATTGGAACTGTGAACCTAGAAACTTGCAGCCACTTGTGAAGGATGTACTCTTGCTCTGGGGTCTGTTACTGAATATGTTGAGGCTGTGGTGAAATGCTTCTTCTAATCATGTAGTTATTTAAAAAATAAAAAAATAATGATTAAAAAATAATAAGAATTAGTTGATATGAAAAACATTACCATTGAAATCTACCTGATGACTTTATATCCATGCTCAGATGCCAAGGAGCTCAGAAAGTTACCGAACGTCACTAGTTATAATCAGCTATATAGAGATTAGAAACACATGTGCAAACATCTTAATGTCAATTGCATTGAAAATGAATTTTTCTGTATGAATGTGTATTTTAATAATGAAATGGAGTTCTTTTTTTAAGGTTAAAACCTCATTTAATTTTATGTATTATAGGGTTTATACTGAGTACAATATTGTATAACTGTAATAATTCAACTGTAAACCTAAAAATTTACAGCCAATTTTGAAAAAGATGCATCTTAGCCAAGAAAATTGTTATTGAATATGTCAATGCTGTTGTAATAAAATTCTTCTTCTAAGTATGTGATTATTAAATAAATAATTAACTGGGAAAATAATCTTGCAACAGAAATACCAGAATATATTATGCTCTATAAATATATTTTTCCTTTCATAGAATAACAATGAAATAATGATTGTGTTAGTGACAACTAAAAAAAAAACTTTCCTGCCATACAATTTGATGTCCTGAGTTCAATCTCCAGAACCCACATAAGGTGGAAGGAGAGAATGAACACCACGAAGTTATCTCTTGTCCTCCACATGTGGGCTGTGGCATACGTACCACTCCCATCATGCACACACATACACACAGAGTAATAAAAAGACAGTATTATGATATATGGGTATATCCTGTAGAGAACCATTGAAAGACGTCTTACTAATTCTGCTGTGTAGGTATGGTTTAGGTTGCAGAAGTCTTCATAGAAGAAATCATATTTAATATTTATTATAATGCAGAATATTCTATATATCTCATCTGATTTTGTTCATTCGTGTTGACCTGTTTATAGATTGCTACTGTCGTGGCTGTATTTGACGTGTCTCCAGCTTCTTTAATGGTTCTCCACGTGATTTGAATTAATTCTCTTTCTGTACTTGGTGCATCTGGTCTCTAAAATTTGGATAATTCTTAATTATGCTTTTGCAGGCGCCATCACTCATGTTGAGCATACCTCTCTGAGAGATTGTTACTTTCTTCTTTTCTATCCAAAGTCTTCTCTAATATCTGCTCTTCAAGTACTTTGATCACAAAGGGAAATTAAAAAGAAACATCCATTTGGCTTATTCAAAAAAGGTTTTAGGTAGATTGATTTAAAACCTCATGTAAAGTCCTTTGAGGTGATTTTAAAAGGGTCAGTGCTTGGGTGGCATAAAGGAAAACAGAACATTTCATGAAGATTAGACCTGTGAGTGAGTTGGCAATGTTTTACATTCAAAACAGTCCCATAGCAAGATCTGGAGAGGTGTCAAATAGATGGTCAGCATCTCTGTTCTATTCATGCCACTATCACCTTTGCATGAACTCTTGCTTTGTAGGATTTGCCAAGTGAAACAGCTCTTTTTTTGACTCATTAACTCTCCTTAACATTCAAATAATTCTTTGTTCACTGGCCTGTGGCACTTCCACCCATCCCTAGCTTTTTAAAAACACAGCTGTAGAAGCAGCTTAAATAACTTGGCTGTTTTACTAGAAAGCACTCAGGGATGTAGGACTCAGAAGTTTTTTTATATAAAATAATGTGCTATATTACTTGAAATACTGTGTTTACAGAGATCATACTGCAACGGATTAAATGAGTACACTGCAACAAATCTGATTCTGAGCAGGATTGCCTTCTCTCAAATAGATCAGCTGCATTTAAGTGGAACTCTTGGTTTATGAGAATTAGTGTTTCTCAGAATATTGTATAGTACTTTGCCTAATATCAGCAGATTATTGCTTCCCCTGAGATCCCCTGTGGAAGTCCCACAAGGTCTAGAGGAAAATCTGTGGGCTTGTAACATCACTGCTGTTGAACAAGAGTCAAGATATTTGGACTGCTTCTTGTGCTATAGAGAAAACAGGGTTTTCCTGGTGGATGTTGTTTGTTTTACTAGGGACTGAGTGAACGGTATTCCTGCATGTTTATGTGAGGGTAAATATTTTCTGCTTCTTGTGGAACTTCTCTTAGCATTGTTGAAATATACCTAGACTTTAAAAAAATTTAGAAATTTTATTTCATTTTTACTTTATGTATATGAGTGTTTTGCATGCAAGCATATAAGTACACCTGTCCATGCAATGCCTGTGGAGGCTAGAAGATGATGTAAGATCCCCTGGAACTGGCATTACAGATGGTCATTAGCCAGCGTGTGAGTGTTGGAAATGGAACCCGGGTCCTTTGCAAGAACAAACAGTACCCTTAACAGCCGAGCCATCTCTCCAGCCTCAAGATATGCCTAGACTTTTAAGGCAGCTTTATAACTTCCCTCCCACATCTCTGTGTGAGATACATATTTATCATCTTTGTTTCACTTTCAGAATTTGGATGTGTTGAAAGTTGACATTTGTATCATATAATTTTGCTTGCATCTTTAAATACTTTCTGTTAAATCAATAATGTAAATATGTTATAGTTTCCTCATCATGCACATCATACAAATTATGAATAAAGGAGGGGTTACAGCTTAACAAAAGCTTTCATAATTTGCTTATATATGACACATGGCATCAAAGGGTACAGAATGTACTATAGTTTTTAAAAAACTAAGGTGTCAAAAGAACAGATAGAAGGTTAAAATAGGACAGCTAATTTTCAGCAGAATTTACAGAATTACAAGCTATCCCATGACTCTTGGACCCTTCAGTAGATCAAGGCTTTGAGGAAGATGTGGAAGGATAAGTTGTCAGTGATGTTTGTTTCAGAGAGATTTCACCAATGGTAAGTTCCATCCACCACTTTTGGGAGAAGGATGTTCTGTTCTGTCCCGTCAAAGTAAGTTGGAAATTAGAGTTTTAAATGTGTTTTTTTTTTTTTTTAATTTTTAAAAATTATTTTTATTTTTATGTGTATGAGTTTTACCTGCGTGTTAAGTGTACCACATGCATGCAATGCCCATGCAGGCCAGAAGAAGGTGTCATATCCCCCTGGAACTGGAGTTAGACAACAGCTGTTAGCCTCCACTTGGGTTCTGGAATCAAACCCAGGTCCTCTGCAAGAGCAGCAAGTGCTCTTAACTACTAAGACATCTCTCCAGCCCCAAAAGTGTTTTGTTTTGTTTTGTTTTGTTTTGTTTTAATTAGACTAGAATAGCAAATAGTTTTTGCGCTTTGGAATAATCCATCAGAAAGGAAAGCAAATAAACTTTAATCATTCAGCAACCAAACCTTTTCATACTTACTGCAGAAAACGCAAGCCAAGAGATGACAGATGTGTGATGTTCTGTCAGACATTATCAACCACCCCTGAGAAGAAGAAATCCTAGAGTTGGTGCTTAGGAAAGAGAACACAGAAGACCTATCTGCCATGACTCATTGCTGCTGCCTTCCATGCAACTTAAAGTATTTGTGTTTTCTTGCAGTGACGTTGTATGCTTCCTGTGTTCTCCTTGGAGTATTCTTGAACAGCAGTGTACCTATATTCTTTGAGCTTTTTGTGGAAACTGTCTACCCAGTTCCAGAAGGAATTACTTGTGGAGTTGTCACTTTTTTAAGTAATATGTTCATGGGAGTGCTTTTATTTTTTCTCACATTTTATCATACAGGTAAGAATATGATTTTTTCTTTAATTTGCTGTCTAAATGTGTTTTGAGACAGACTTGTGGAACTGAAGGGTAGGGAACTTTGATAGAGAATTCCCACTAAAGCAAATTACTTATGTAAGCATTCACATGCCAGTAAAAGCAATAGCCACAGTTGTTTTTCTTGAAATGTGTTCCTCCCCACAGGCACCCTCACCCCCTAGAGCTTTGAATTAAATAAGAGCTGGGACCATCATTTGTATTTTTAAATGTCTCTTCTCAAATGACCCCTGGCTAGTCCAATTGTCAAGTT
>NW_008339767.1:2447300-2469573 GCF_000622305.1 Nannospalax galili | reverse complement strand
CCGAGACTAGGAATGGCGCAGGGCCCAAACTAGGAGTATAGAACGGTGAGGTGGTGGATGGAAGGGTGAATGTCGCTTAGGGAGTCCCGGCCCAGAGAGCTGCGCTATAGACTTACCCCAAGATGCCTGAGGATAGTAGTGCAGGCTAGGAGAGTTAGCTGGTGGTGCAGGCCCAGGGAAGCAGAAGAGGTGAGGGCGGGGCCAGGACCAGAAGTGGTGCTCCTGGAGCCCAAGAAAGGGACTGAGTTGCTCTGGGTGAGAAGGGTCAGGAAGCAGTATTGGTTCCCCAGGTGTCTGGGGCCCCAAGACTAGGAATGGCGCAGGGCTCAAACTAGGAGTATAGAACGGCGAGGGGAGGGGGATGGAAGGCTGAATGTGGCTTAGGGAGTCCCAGCGCGGAGAGCTGCGCTATAGACTTACCCCAAGAGGCCTGAGGATAGTAGTGCAGGCTAGGAGAGTTAGCCCGTGGTGCAGGCCCAGGGCTTAAATGTGTTTTTAAAGTTGAAAACAAAAGAGGATTCTTGTGTGAGAAAACCAAGGCAGACATTAGATTGAAGTATGAGCCCTAGCTGATAGTGCTGGAGGTGATGAAAGACTGGGGATTGACTGACAAAGCCGAGAGAAGGAAAATGGGTTTGTTTGGCTTCTACTTCCAGAGTCAGGGCAAGGGATGGGGAGTATTTCCCATGTACTGGACATGGTCTGCACAGGGGAGAATAGGTGTGTTCTGTTCTAGGGATTTGTCAAAATAGTCACTCTTAGAAGGTATGGTCTTTCAAGGACGTTATTTAGATCAATTCTCATTTGGAGTCAAACAACTAGAAATGCTACATACAACATAGCAAAACCAGCACTAGATATCTAAACAGATCATTACATCTACCAATTTAAAAGATGAATGACGGCCTAGAAAGACGAGTCAGCAACTAAGAGCACTGTCTGCTCTTACAAAAGACATGTGTTTGATTTCCAGCACCCACATGGTGGCTGGCAAACGTCCATAACTCCAGTTCCAGGGGATCCACACCCTATTCTGACCTCCAAGGGTGTGGAACAACATGGGTGCATTTATACACATGCAGGCAATACACTCATACACATAAAAATAATAAATAAAATATTTTTAAAAAGTAAATAAAAGCCGAAATTGAAAAATAACATAGTCGTTGAATCCAATTTTCTTTGAAAATATTTACCAAATGAGTTAATCTTGAGGAAAAGTGAATTAGGGTGGATGTAAGAAAAGCCTGGGTCCACTCTAGTAAGTCGAATAGCAGAGAGCCAGGAAAGCAAAGAGACAGTGAGGACCAGAGGTTAACTGGCTTCCTCACATTGCTACAGGTCTGTTAGGATGGTCACTTTGATTCTGAACAAACAAGAAATGTAACTATCAGAGAAGCTACAACCCATCTGAGGCCCAAGTTTACTTAGGTTGATGGACTCACAAATCCTCATATTATTTAACTGCTTCCAGGCTGGAAGTAACCTTATTAAACTAGCAGAAGAAAATTAGCATGTTTCTGCATAAAGTTTACCTTTATTTTATGCTTAAAGAAGGCCTATTCAAGATTTTCTGAGTAAATGAATCACTGGTACTCACTGGCAATAATATGCAATTGCACAAGGCAGCAAGGGTATTGATAGTAAGAGTTACAAACCAGAAAGCAGCAATAAATTGGCAATATTTTCAGCTATTTTGATTCTAGTCTTAAGTCACAAAACAACTGCTAACAGATATATTAAGTACTAAAAACTTACCTAATATTACAACATTCCAAAAATACCTTAGTGGATTTGAAGAGACAAATAAAACTTTTAAAATGAGAAATAAAATACCTGAGAGTAAAAAGAAAAAATCCTCAGAAAACAAGCTAGAATAAATATCCATTCACCAATTTGAATAACTTTCTGGAAAGAAGCATGAAGACACATAAGGCAGAATATATGAGAGAAACTTTAAAATGCCATGGAGAACAGAAAGCCAAGTGTGTATTTAATGTATGTCTAATCAGAATTCCAGAAGAAGAGGAGATAAAATGGGACCATTTCAGAAGATATCAGATGGATTCAAGGCATCTAACTAAAACCCAGGTGTTAGAAAGAAGCACCTGCGTTTATTATAATGAAACTAGTGCACCAAATACAAGTTAAGAAGTTAAAAGAAGCTAGAGATAGAAAAAAATTTTCATAGTAACAATAGAGTCCAAAGAAAGTGGAATGACATCACTGTTGTACTGAAAGATAGACTACCTACAGCACTGTAAATATCTTTTAATAAAATATCAGTAAATAAAAGACAAATTTTCCAGGACAACATTGAGTTTTTCATCAATGGATACTATGTAGTGGAAATTCCAAGCATGATATTGTAGGTCTTACTAATTCATATTTTCTGGCTTTTCTGTTAGGAATCCCATGTCCTGGTGACATCAGAATTGACTGTGTCACTGTTGCCAGGTACAGTTTTGGGCTCATCTGCTATGGCAGTACAGTTTGGACAGGTATCATTCAGGCTGAAGAAAAATGATAGCAGATGGAGGTCTGGAAAGCATAGGATTGACAATAAATTGCGAATCTATAGGCAGATTTAAATTAAAATTAGCCTTTTAAAGCTATTGCGGAACTTGCTAAAAATAAAGTAGCTGGTAATGGCAATATGTATACTGAGAATGAAATAAAGGTAAAATGTTTGAAGGTCCTGGTATTTTAGAAGAAGGGGGTAAAGAGCGATATAATGAACAAAAAGATGTTATTAACAAAGCTGAAAGTTGATTTTCTGAAAAAGAATAATACAATTTTTCAATATTTGGTGAAATAATTCAAATATAAAAATAACTTAGGAATTGAAAAAGATCACCACAAATGCTATGTTAAAGAGTGTGAGAGTTTCAATAAGTTTTTATGCCAGAGGTTTTGACGTTTAGTGAAATGAATACATTTCTAAAAAACATTTTTATTAATGTGGACAAAGTAAGCAGAACTAAATGAATACTTTTGTATCAAATAAATTGAATATCAAAGTATTTCTACAAAGAAAACTAAGTATCACTTTTTACTAAATTCTATTAGATATACCAAGTATAAACAGGTTTTTATATACTTTTTGAATGGGACTAGAACAGAAAAAAATTTCTCAATTTATTCTTATCAGATCAGCTTAGCTTTCATCTTAGATTCTTAAATGGAAATTATAAAAAGTGAAAATTGCAAATCTTATCCATGAACATAGAGGCAAAGATACAAATTTTAAAAAGCGAAAATATAAAATACACCACAAAGTTGTTTAGTACAGAATCGTGAACTAGGTTGAATGTTTGAAAGACAATCAAGCCTGTATTAAAATAAAAAAGATAAAATAGATAACATAGGCCCTTTCAGTAGACACAGGAAAATATTTAGCCAAAGGTAACATCTAATTCTTTATAAAACTCTTAGAATAAGCATTTTCATATAATAAAAGATTATTTCAAATACTATACAGCAAAGTCCAGCTGAGGATGACACATTGAATGATTTTTCCTTTTGTATTAAGAAGTCATAGACCTCAGAGAACCTACTACAGCCATTTTCCTAAACCTGTGTAATTTGAATTGTATTTTAAATATATATCCTTATATCCGTAGATAAGTGTAGCTCTCACTCCTCCTCATAGACTCTTTGCAACAGATGGAGACTATTATAGAGATCTACAACTGGCATAATGCAGAGAATAAGTTACCATGGGATGACGAGTCCCAGTTGATACATCTCCAATGCAGTTCCTACACCTAAGACTTGGGGAATAGCATGGAAGAGAGAGTGGAAAGGGCATAAGAGTTAGAGGACCTGGCACCTGATGCTCGACAGTGTCTTCTAAACATGACAGGGAGGTTGCATTCATGACATCTCAACAATGTGATTGCCTAAATAAGACCAACATAATGACAGCACCAGTTGACATGCCAATGTGGGACAAATTTCATAATGTTGAGGTCCTACCCCTAAATGAAGAGCTACAGGCAATTAGTCAATGGTTTCGGTGAAAGGGCGAATCCACCACTGCTATTCAACATCATGCGGAAAGTACAAAACAGTGTAGTAAGATAGGAAAAGAAACAAAAATATGATCATAAAAAGGAAATGGAAAGTTGTTCTTGCTTACAGCATAATTCTATCTGCATCATCAAAATCATTCAAGTTGCTGTGGTTAGATTTGGGGTCACAGGAAGAAAAGTGTCTATGGAAAAAAAAGTGTTTAGGGCCAAATTTTAAAATCACAGTATAAAATATGTGTTTTTGTTACTATAGAAGACAATAGCTTTGGTAATTACCTGGCTAACTCCAGCATCCTTTTGACAGAAAAGATTCTCTAGTGCCTGCACCTGCTGAGTGACTCAAGTGACAGTGCTTTTCTCTTACATGATTATGCTGCTTGGTGTGGTATTTTGTATATCATGGTTGTGTTGCTCTGTGTGATTTTATACATAGAGAAATGAATGGTGGCATAATTTTTATTAAGATTACAACAAATCAGTAACAAAACAGAGCTCAGATTTAAGCTCAAAATTTTCTTTAAAAAGGGTAATGAGGAATCTGGAGAGATGGCTCAGTGATTAAGGGCACTGGCTGCTCTTGCAAAAGACCTGGGCTCAGATCCCAGCACCCACATGGTAGCTGACAACAGTCTGTAGCTCCAGTTCCAGGGAATCTGACGTCCTCTTCTGTCCTCTACAGGAACTGCATGATGTATACACTTACATACATGCAGGCGTAACATTCCTACACATAAAATGAAAATAAAATTTAAAAAAAATTAAAGAAAATGAAACTGGTTACTTTATAGAGCTGAGGTACACCTTTGGATAAATTTGAGAGTCTGATACAGATGGGCAATGACAACTAACCCAATATTATACTTGAAGTTCTCATTTGCATAGAATTAGAGGGAAAAAGAAAGGTTCAAAAGGCATTTATAGATTTTAGTTTTACACAATACATTTAAAAAGGCAAAGAGATTCTTTGTAACTACTCCCTGTCTTAAAGCCTAGAATTAAGAATGGCGTTTGGTAATTGGATAAGGTCAAGAAGAAAGTGACTTAATTTGTAGTTATGTAAGCAGTAGGGACCAGCATCTTGTAAATAAGGTTGTTAATCACTATGATAGCCTACTAGGAATGGCTAGGTGTTCAACTGCTCTCCCTTAAGCCTTTAATATATAGAGTTTCATTTTGGTAGAGAAATGGAAATTCATTGCTTAATCTCTGCTTGGTCTCTTCTGGGATAGGGATGGGGAAAACATAATTTATTCATTTACTACTCTCTACTGATGTCTTTACATACATTAAAACGTTTAATCATTGTAATAGCTCTGTGAAGGCAGTGCTGATATGCTTTTATTTCAAATGCAGAAAGTGAGACCGAGACAACTGAAGTTGATTGTGTAAAGTCATGCAATTAGAAAGGGTCTGAAGAAAGGTTTGAATTAGTTGCATTTCTATGGATCTAAAGGTGATACACCTGCCTCTATGGCAGAGGCTTGCATTACTTGTTAGCTGTGAATCTGTGCTTCAGTATTTTCATGGTAGTCTTCCATGCCAATTTATAGAAATGAGATCTCTGTGTGGGATACAGTGCTGCCACACCATGCCCAGCTTCTCAATACCTCACTTGGGAAACCATTGTTATAGCTCATTAGTTTATTATTTAGTTCTTAATTCTTTTGGTTTTGCCACTAACCTGTAAATGACAAATGTAATAACCACAAAGGAGCTGGAGCATGACTTTGGTAGTCTTTAAGTTTCAATTGTGGTTTCTCAATAGTCATGTAATGGGAATTGGTGGGAGTTCAGCCTTGGTGGAGATTAATGATTAGACTCTTTATATTCTTTCAATTTCACATTAGCTTTGGCTTATTTGATCTCTCTGATTTTCTTTTATGCCCTGTGAAGTCTAGGACAAGGCAAGATATTTCTGAATCTCTAGAAAGTAACTGTGCTTCCATGTTGGCATTGCTTTGAACAATTAAATGTCTGTTCTATGTATAATATGATTATTTTGAATTTTAAAGATTTTTTTCCCAAAGGAAAAAGTGATATCAGAATGGTAGGACTTCAGTAATTTTTATTACTGGATTTTATTTCTATTAAGTTTCTGTGGTGGATTTTTATAATATTGTTTTCTAAAATCACTGGCCTATGAGATTCTATTTTGTGTATATATTTTATATTATTATAATGTTAATGAATGTTATACTGGTTTGATTTCAAAATTGTCCAGATGACATGAGTCCTTCTGCATCTAATCTTCTAAGTAAGGCTTGTATCACTTTAGACCATGGTAAAGGCTTAGGTACTTCTAGATATGCCCATTAGTCAGGGTTCTCTAGAAGAACATAACTGATAGAATGTATATGCACACATGTGGGAATTGGTGGGAGGATGTATATAGGATTTTTAGCTTGCTTTACAAGATAGGGTCCTGGCAGTTCAACAATGGCAATGTCACACTGGAGATACCAAGAATCTGGTAGTTGGTCAATCCATGAGGTTGTATGTCTCAGCCATTCCAGTCTGGTGCTGAAGGTCTGAGGAATTCTTGGAGAGCTGGTAGTCATCAGTCTATATTGGAACCTAGTCATTCTAGAAGTTTTTTTAAATATAAATGAAGGATTGCCACAGCTACAGTATAGATAAATTCACAAGTGAGTGAGGTAGCAAGCTGGGAAAAAGCCAGAAGTGCCCTTCTCCATGTTATTTTATATGAACTGCCACCAGACAGTGATAGCCTCATTTAGGAGTCTTCTAGATGCAAATACTCCGATCAAGAAAGCCCTTTATATTATAATTAATTCCAGATCCAGTCAAGTTGACAAGTAGGATTAGCCACATCACTACGGAACCCACAAATACTAATGATCTACTTTCTTTTAAGCATACTGACATTTTAAAAAATTTCAATTCCATGGACAAATTTAATGTGTATACTATTTACCAAATTTGGTAGAAAAGCATTTTTTGTAGGTGGAAATTGTCTTGAAATGTATGCTTGCCCTGTTGCTAATTACATAGGAAAATCCAGAAATTGAATCTTTAACATATGTTTTATTGAGAGAGCTAGCAATCTGAGAAGACAGTGGATTAGCATCCTAAAGATTGATATCACATCTCATTTCTTTTGCTAGCAAATTTTATGTGGAGGGGGTACAAAGGCAGTCAATCATTTCAAAGTCTGGTTTTGCCCCTCTGATCTAGTGATCAGTCCTGTCTCTGAGATTTATAGTATTGATGTTTTTCTCCTTATTGTCTTCTCTTTGTAGCAGGGGAAGGCTTCACAAACACCAAGGCCAATGAGTCTTGCATTCCTCCTGAGTCAGACATTTGGATTACATCAACACTGAGGGTTAACTCAGAGCAAACAAGCCATTTTCCATGTGTGCATGGAGATTCCTTTCTACAGAATGAAGTACAAATGTATTCTTATAGTATAGAATATGCAGAATCTCCATCGCAAGAAGAAACTATAAGTTCAACTAGAGCGTTCTTTCTTTTCAGATGTTCCAAGCACTATTATTATAGGTGTTTAAAAACTTTTACTTAGTTTAAGTCTCTCCAATATTTCGTATTTGTGTTAACTCTTGCTTAAAAGTAATTGCCAAAGTGTCTGTTACTCAGTATTTTGAAGTGTAAGGACATGAGTCAAGAATGGTTGAATTGTAACTTTTAATTCCAATTTTTATTTAGTCCTAACTCAAAGTTTTCCCTGCTTCAAGATTTCTCTTTTTATATTGTGTTTTGGTGGCAGAGTGTAAGTTCAATATTTTTATAGATAATTGAAAAATACGTGCTATATACTAGAACCATGTTCGTTTACTTTTTAAGGTGAATGTATATTTGAAACATTTAGGTGCTTCTGTTCACATATAAAATAAATGTAATCTGCTTTTCAGTTCTGATAACATACAGCACAGAATCACCGAATCTTTTCCTAGTGAATGTCTTTGTCCTCAATCACAAAAAGTTAGTAAAATGGATTTTTAAAGAACATTTCATTAAGACTGATAAATTGATTTATCCATCTTTTTTGGCCAAGGAAATTCATAATAGAGTAACTTTCATCTTCGATGGTTTACTAACACCATCTCATTAGTCCTCATGCCCATGATTGGAAAACATTACTGGTGCAGTATTTCAGGAGGGAGAGAGAAGCTGTCAAGAGGACTTACTGCATCAAATCATGTACTAGGTCAGTGATCAAGGAGATAATGGAATTTTGTCTTTTGTTCCTGTAGCCAAGGGGCATTGCTGTGTCCTCTGCAAGTTGATGCTAAAGGAGGGAAGTCTTTTGAGTAGGGTCTGTCTTTAAAAAGTTATCAAGGAAAGTTACAGATGATGATGAAAGAGTGTTTTCTGAGAGGCCACATGAACAGAAGTGCTGCTACTTTGACTTCAGTATGACCAAGAAGACACCAGACTCTTAAAGAAAAGAGCAGGGACACACTTCCAGGAAAAAGGCAGTCATATAGTTCAAGGGGTAGTCACAACTCAAATTTCTTCCAGAAAAAAGCAATAATTCTTTATAAAGATTTAGAATGAGTAGATGGATCTGAAAAAAGAGAAAATGGTTCCCAGTAAGATTATGATGTCATAGTCTGTGTTCAAAGAAATCAGTGTGTTTATTTAGGAAGTCTGCTGATGAACTTGTAAGGGAAAGGATGTAAAGGATGTATCTAAAAAGATAGTGGGAGAGGTGGATGACCGGGATGACAACAGAAGTAGTATATGACATTTGCTAAGAATTTTGGGCAGTCACATCATGAACTATACTCCAAGCCTGGACACTCTTCTTATTTTTAGTTCACAGAAGAGATAATAGAACTTTACAGAGGCTAGGCACGGTGCACCAGGTCATATATTAATATAGGAGAGGGGCATGTGTGTGTATGAACTGGGTTGTAAATATAAGGCACAGAATTAGGTAAGGATTTTTCTGAAGGGCAAGATTTATAAAGGAGGCTATGTTTGGAGTAAGAAGAAAGAGAGTGTAGCTTATCCCTTAAAACAGATGGAAGAAGAAGAGAAGTCTCTCAGCTTTATTTTATATGAAAGAAAATAACTAGAATGAAAAGAGAGAATTTATAAATAAAAACAGACTTAGGATTTGGGAGGGTAAAGGAGACAAGTACTTATTCCAAATGAGACTAAGTTTGATGGTCATGGAGGCATGACAGAAAGTGTATGAACTTTGGAGTTAGCCACAGGTAGCTTGGAATCTGGGCTTTTGACTTCTTTTGCTTTAGATTTTGTTTGAGACATTTAACCTTCCTGAGTCTCAGTGTCCTAAGTTGGTATATTAGAAAGGGCTCTCCAGTGAGATGAGAGACACACACCTCTTACAAAAAAGATAAGATATTGGTGCATGTGATTCTAGAGGCTGAGAAGCCTCTTGATATGACCCTTATAAGATGGAGACTCAGGAAAGCCAGATGTGTAATGGAAAAGCCTTTGAAGTGGTGGAAGAAACTCCCAGTTTGAGAGTCTGTGGACATGAGAATCAGGAAGACAGAGAGCAGGAGATGATTTATGTATTGGCTCCAACAGTCATGGAGGGATAGAGACAGGGAGAGAAAGAAGGGAAAGAGAAGGAAGGCAAATAATGTTGACTCCCACTTTAAATGATGTCTTCCAGAAATAATTTCAAAGTACACCTAGAAAATGGCTATCCATATATCTAGACATTCCATGAGCCAGTCAAGTTGACACATGAAATTAACTGTTACTTTTGGTGGTTAAGAAAAATTGCATTTACCTTGTAGAAATTAGTAGATTAAAGGAAATAACTGCTATGAAGTGTCAAGTAAATTGTGGCTACTTAAATAAATGTTATCTGCTCTACACACCCTGATGAACTGTAACTCAGTGAGCTGAAAGGACTCTTATTATTAGTAATCTTTTACTAATCATGAAAAACAGAAATAGAAGTAGAGAAATATCTCATTTTCAAAAGAAACAAATTAAACCAATAAACAAACCAGAGCAGGCACAATTGTTCTAAACATTGATTCAGTGACTGAGATTATGAAGCTTACAGTGAACAATCACCTCCCTTAAGCAGGGCCTTTTTTTCTGTTCCACCTGTAGCTGGTACAGCTTGACTCCATCTGAGATGCGGGCTCACCTTACTTCTCTATAGTCAACCCGACACTGGGTTGAACGTACTTAATGACTACTGGCTCAGAACTCTGACAATCCAGCTTGATTGTTTCTGTGTTCTTAATCCTAATCCTGGCAGCAATTTCTAAACTTTGGATTTTTCACAGGATGAAAGTAAAGAGGTATGGAAACAAGAAAAGGTATGGAAAAAGAAAGACTACCTCTTTTTGTTAGGGCCAAACTATTTAAATTAGCAAGTTCAAAGGAACTGATCCAAGTCCGTATCACTCAGTGTGTCTATATGATAGAATTATGTGATATTGTCCATGGTTCTTTTTTCTACATATAGTATTTGATTACATAGATATAGGGGTCTGGATAACTCTGTGGAAGCAGAATTAACTCCCTCAGGCAAATATGTAAGGATTAGGGTACCATGTAAATAATCTGGATTCATTTTCATTGGAGATTAGGACATAGAGCTGCTCACTTAGGCTAGCCTGAGAGATGGTACAGAGGGAGCCTGAAGATTAGCTTCACACATACTGAGATGGTTAGCATCTTTGGAACATTAATTTTAGAATATGAACCTCAGTCTTCAGTGGAAAATACCTGATATGCTCTCA
This sequence comes from Nannospalax galili, assembly GCF_000622305.1. NCBI lineage: Eukaryota > Metazoa > Chordata > Mammalia > Rodentia > Spalacidae > Nannospalax > Nannospalax galili. The sequence continues at coordinate 2,458,820 of NW_008339767.1, read as the reverse complement.
TGCTAAGTTATTAAGGTTGGTGTAAGGGCTAGCTGTAATTCTGAGCCTATAGATGGTGAACTTTGTTCATGCATCATGATGAATCAATACTGGGATACTTGCTCTGTATTGGAGTCTCTCTTATAAGCTAATTTTAGGATTAGATTAGTTGACTAGTTATTACAGCAAATTTGAAAGGTGAATGTTCCAGTTATCTGATACTGTATAAAACACCAATATTAGTCATTAGTATCACACATCAATTGTGTGTGTGTATGTGTGTTTGTGTGAGTGTGTGTTTGTGTGTTGTATGTTAGTGTGGTTCATGCACATAAATGTGCAGGTGTGTGAGCCCCTGTGTGTACATGCTAAGGCCAGAGTAGGACATCAATTTCTTCCTCTATCTCTCTCTACCTTACTGCCTTGAGAGATGGTCTCTCACTGAACTAGAGTCATTCTGTTTCTGCTGTTCTTGCTGACCAGCTAGTGAGCTCAGGTGATCCACGAGGCTGGCTTTTCCCCCCAACTCCCCTCATGCTTGGATTACAGGCTTGTGGACCTATGTCCTTCTTTCTGCATGGGTGCTGGGAATTTGATCAAGTCCCCATCCTTGCATAACAAACACTCTTACTCACTGAGCCATCTCTCTAGCACCCTCGACTTTCAAAAAACACATTTTTTTGTATGGTTTGTATAAAGTCTACAATGTCTGAGACTTCAGTTGGGAAATCTTGAGACTGAGAGTGACTCTTAAGTGAATGAGTTATCATTTGAAGGATCTATATTCACACATCCGGTGACTGGGCCAGGAGGAACTGAATCCAGCTATGACTGATGACAAGAGGACATAGAGGAGGCCTTGCCAGATGGCTTAGCCTTGTTAGGGTATGGTGACTGATACTGAACTCTAATAGTCCAAGAAGGGATGCAGAAAAATGGTTTTAGAAGCGTCTACGTCAGGGCCTAGGGGCTTCTGATGCCCAACCTCTGATACACACAGCATTAGTTTTGCTCCATTCTGTTGGTTACACTAGTTTCTGCAGCTAAACCAGGTTCATGGAGGAGAGGAACTGGAAAATCAAAGCATGGAAGATCTCCAGGGGTGAGCAAGATTGCCATGGGCAATTTTAGAAACACACAACCTGCCACAGTGTGATATTTTTTGGTCACTTAGTTTGATTGATTAACTTTAGTTGTTTGGGACAATGAGTAAAGCAGAAAAATCTCAGAAAACCTATAAGTTATTTCTTATTATATACTTCAGTTTTCTTCGACTCATTTATGGTGGTAATGGCAGTTCGATTATGAGTTTTAAAATCGCTATTGCTTTAGGATATTTTTGTAAAAGCTGTGATGCGTATATACTGAAGTACCCTATTAAATAGAAATGTGTAAACCAGAATGCCAAACATTTTATGATATAGAGACAATAGATGTATATGTCCACCTTTATTCCTTAATATTGACATAGATTTATTGTATAAAGAATCTAGTGTCTTTTTGATGCGGCAATGATTCATTATACTCTCATTCTGAAACAATTGTTTTATAATGTTCTGGGCTTGCTGCTGTTCACCTCTCATATTATATTGATTTTTTTTACCTGTAGAAATAGCTTCTTTTCTGTTGGGATTTTATGGTTCCCAGAAACAGTTGCAAGAGTATGAAAATTTTGCTAATTAAAAAAATTATTTATTATTTTTATTTTATGCGTATGTGTGTATTGCCTGTGTAGGTAAGTGCACCCATGTTGTGCAATGCCAGCGGAGGTCAGAAGAGACTGTTGGATCCCCTGGGACTGGAGTTATGGACAGTTGTTGGCTGCCATGTGGGTGCTGGGATTCGAACCAGGGTCTTCTGCAAGAACAACCAGTGTTCTTAACCACTGAGCCATCTCTCCAGCCCCAACTTTTGCTAATTTTATAGTGAACCTTTAAACAATAGCAAGAGCTTGATGCTGGTATGCAGCAGTTAGCATCATGTTGAAATGGAAAAAGGGTAACATTTATTACCATTTTCCATTTAATCTTTGCATCCCCCATGTAGTCCTCCAAGTCTATATTCATTAGCAGTGAAAGAAAAGATACTGTGTTCTGGTTATAATCAGTGTCAAGTGACTGAAACATTTTGATTAGCAATCTATCTTTTCAGTTCTAGAGAGTGATTTATTCTTAGAAAAAGATTAAGATGGGAAGATTAATTTTTCATTGCCTTGTAACTGAATAATACAAAGTGGTATTATTTCAATATTATATCTTCAAAGATGACAGAATGTTTTCATTTTACTCTTCCTGGCACAAATTTCCCTTTGAGAGAAACGAATGAATGCAAGAAAGAGGTGACTCCATTCTCTAGTGTGTTCTAAGTGATGTGAAACTAACTCAAGGTGGGAAAGGGAGAGGGAGACACAACCTTTATAAGGACCCTTTGTCCTCCGTGGTAGGGAACCCAGTCCCACAATTATGCTATCAGCCCACTCATGAAGTCACAACCCTCACAACCTATTCACCTCCTGAAGGTCCCATTTCAGCATGAGTTAGGAAAGACTGACATTCAAGCTATAATATAATTATAAAAGTGACTCATTGAAGCAGGTTTGTTCTCTTGGCCCCTATAACTTCTCATATCAAGACCTGCGAGCCAATAAATTTATCTTCTTTGCAACCTCCTTTTTTTAGGTATTCTGGCATCACACAATGGACATCCTGAAGGTTCCTTTGGCTCTCATCCTGTCCTGTACAAATCTACATGCGTTTGCAACTTTCCTTTAGAGTATCCTCTCAGATCTTAAACTGCACAGTGTACTTTTCCATAGTTATGTTATTCATTTCTTCATCTACATGTGAGTTCTAATTGTTCTTTCATTAGAAGATACTTCTTCCTTTAAGACCACAGTCAAAAATGATGTTCAACTTTTAAGGTGTGTGGATTTTTTGATTTCCACTCAGAATGTAGCTAGTTGGTTCTTGGTCTCAACTTTTTAAACAGTGATTCTGACACAGGTTCTCTGTCACCCAATTTTGAGAATTTCTTCTTTATAGATTGCCCTCCCAAAGATGTCCTTAGTCACCTTATCTTAGGACCTTATGGTGTAGTGTTTTCAATAGTAAAGAGAAATTAAGGTTTCTGATGGAATAAGGTTGATCTGTAACTGGCAGAGATTATCCTGCATTATATGAATATGTCACTTAGAATTACCAGATTTTTAGAAGTGGAAATAGGAATAAGAATAAGTTATGGGAAGATGAGACAGTGGAAGGTGGCCTCTGATTTCTCCAGCTGCTACAGGTAGTTGAAGACAACAGAAATATTTTTCACATGAAGATCTTGAGGCTAATAGTCCAAAGGCAGGACATGAGTAGCGCTGGTCTTGCTCTGAGGCTTGATGGAAACAGTTCTTGTTTCTATCCAGCCTTTGTGGTGGTGGCTGTTGGTCCATGGTCCTTAGCTTGTAACTGCACTTCGGTTTCTATGTCTGTGACCATTCTTTCTGTGTGTGTCTGTCTTTCTATGTTTTTTCTGTCCTCTCATTAGGATAACAATCATACTGGATGAAGTTTCATCCTAGTGACTTCATCTTAACTTGATTGTAACTACTAAGATCCCATGTCTAAATATGATTTCATTTGCAGGTATTATGGGTTCAGGTTTTGCCATATTTTTTAAAGATCGGAATTCAATTTCTAACACCCCTCAAGCCTACAGAGATCACAGTACTACCAGATTCTTGCTTTTAGTCCCAAGAAACTCATTATTCATTCTAATCTATAGAACTTATAATCAATTTGTGTTGTTTTAGTGCACTAAATTTGTGATTTGTTACAAGAGTCATAAAAATCAGCAAGTGGCCTAATGCATCTCTGAAGCCTCTTCTTGCCTTTTGCTAAATTCCATCTCTTCTAACCCTAACTTGTTTATAGTTTTTCAGTTAAATATTTATCACTAATCATTACTAGTCATTTTGTGATACTTTGTCTCCTTTTCAACACCAAAATTCTTGAGAGAAAAAGCAATTTATTCATCTTTTTATCTTAGTACTTGAACTAATAGTATCTAATAGTCACTCAATTAGCATTTAGTAAGAGTGTTAAACTCTCACCTAGAATATAATTCCTTTGTCATAGTGTCAAGTAATTCTTCTAGAATAACTACTGCAAAACTAAAATAAAATGGAAATTGAAGAAAGCAAAAAAATTAAAATGTACTATGAAATCTTTTATGTCGATAAGAAAAACAGAAGCAGTATTAATCTTACGTTTTAGATTAAATTTTATTGTGGGTTTAGGAGATGTTGACCACAAAAGCAATCGTGAATGTATCATATTGATGCTGTGTCTAGGATGGCATAGATGCCAATAATGTTATGCAAGTAAGTATAGCACAGAAACTATGAGCATCTTGTTAGCCAGAAAAAATCTTGATGCTTTTTCTTCACAAGCTCTAATGGCTCAATTTTATTTTTTTTGTTTGGTTCAATTTCTATGGCTAATGCAATGTGTGTATTCCTGACAAATAGTCCTAGAAAATGTAATTTTTATTAATCATTATTTTTGTCTCATAGTTGCTGATTATTCCATAGAGAGTTTAAATTTTAAAAATGTCTTCCATATGGAAGAGTTTGAGAGATACTGTCAGTCAAAGGATCTATGATGTGTGTCCTGGCTCTATTTTGTTTATCAATTGTGCTTCAAGTTATCCAATCAATTGAGTTTCATAATTTGTCTTCAGTTAAGATCCTCATTCATGATGACTGATGGAAAGCTCTTGAGAGAATTTTTTTTTCATTATAAGAATGATTGAAAATAAATAGGAAAAACATCTGTATTTTTCTTTGGTCTAAACCCTAAGAAATAAATTAATATTTTGAAGTTTCTTGGCCATTTTTCTCTTTCCAATATGTGTTGGAAGAAACTATTTTCAGACGAAAACCTTCACTGTGCCATATTATTGACAAGAGAATATTAGTTAATACATTTTATTTCACCGCTTCCTTTTTTATATGTCTGTGACAAGCCAGTCTCAGTCTTGTAGCTAAGAACAGCAGCAGGAGAACAACAGCAAAATAACAAATCTCTGTTAAAGTGAAAAGCCCTTGAATTGTCAGGGCTTCTCACATGCAAAGACACAAAATCACAGAGTCCAAAAGAAAAGCAAGGTGTCAGCTACTTCTGCCAGTGAACACGAGGCATCAGTGATGAAATCACAGCTGCGATGGTGGCAGGGATGATGCTGACTTCAAGGACTTATCTGCTAGAGTGTGCAGTCACAGGTACAAACATACAGAGTGTCATTAATTTGGGACTGGGGTTGGAGCTCAGTTAGTGTAGTCCTAGCCCAGCATGCACAAGGTCCTGGCGTCAAGCACTGCACACGTGGCTCAAGCCTATAATTCCAATTCTTTGGTGATGGAGACAGGAAGATCAGGAGTTCAAGGTTATCCTCCTCTGCATAATGAATTCAGGAGCAGCCAGGGATACTGAGACCCACTGTCTAAAACAAAGAAACCCAAAGAAATAAAAACAAGAATCTTAGTTGTTCAGATTGAAAACAAAAACTAAGGTTTTAAGGAACATAGAAATTGTTGTTAGAAATATTCTAAAAAATATGTGTTTGATTAACTGAATAAGCAATTGTATTGGCATATATTTGTTCATATTATTGAATATAATAATAAAATTCATGATACGCTATGGGTTAAAATGGTTTTAGAAAAGTGCTTAATATGCTGTGTTGTTCTACTGTGCAGATGTACAGATTGTACAACTTTACTCTCTGTGACAGTGACCAAAGAAAAAATGTTCAAATTTTCTAAGAATAACAAGATTGTTCTTGTTATTCCTTCAATGTTTTTTTTTGTGTGTGTGCAGTATAACCGAAGGCTTAAAAAATAATAGCAATCAATATTTTATATCATTCCAGGCATTTCTTTAGATAATCTTCATATATCAACTTTATATGTTGTGAGACAGGAGCTATTCCTGTCCTCTTTTTAGATCACCGTGATGAGTTGTAGAGATGGAGTCAAGAGCTTGCTACCTATTTACCTAGAGCCTTTATATGGTAGGTGCTGTTTTGTTTTGGGTGCTAGAAATCCAGCAGCAACAAAACAGAATATTTTTTTAAATCGCATTTTTATGAAACATATTCTTGAAGATTCTTTTTCTTGAGAAAGGGGATTAGTTGTTAGGAAACAAAAAATGTCCTTTTGTAAGCCTCAGAGAAAATTACTGTTAATATTTCATTTGTTGTTTTTGTTTTCCTCCCCAAATTTTATAACTGTTAGACCTCTTTCCCCATGAAAAAGAAATTAATTCTACTTCACCTTAATTATTTTCACTGAGTGACCAGATGCCATCTGTATATTGCCCTGACCCTATCATGGCCCAGAAAACTAAAAGTGAACCTTTAGTTATTCAGGTTCTAAAAAAAATTCTGAAAAATTTTGCTACCTAGAGCAGTGCTGTATCTTAGGCCTTGTGGACCAGTGATTCAACTTTGTTGTAGCTGGTTAGTAACGATACACAATAAGTGAATGGCATGGTCAGGATTAGCTCTGTAGAGGTGGTAGTTCACCAAGCCCTGGAAGAAGAGACCCCTTTTCTAATGTGCATATGTGTGCTAGGGTCCTAGAAGTCCCATGCTATGTCTTTGCTCTCTTTTACTTTGTCTCCTCTGCTTGAGCAATTTCCAGAGTCCTTTAATATCCCTTCCACCAGAGTCTACCCTCTCCTCTGGACAACATAAAGGGAATGGGCTAGCTGACAGTACTCCCTGACAATGCAAGAGTATACACAGTCTGTGGTTGGAGGTTCCTTTACATACAGTCCTAGGATGGATGGCTACATATTTGAGATGCTATGGAGGTAATTTTCAAATTAGACTATAAATTGTATATAATAAATATAATTAATCCCACAGCTGTGCCAGAATGGCTATATCAGAATGATACAGACATTTGGAGAGAACTAATATTCTTAGATCTCATCTCCAGAAATTCAATATGTTGAGGGTGGGCTCAGTGGTTTGTTTCATAAAGATCCACATCATCATTAAATGTCAAATAATACAGAAATCTTGAAGGAAAAATACTCTGAACAGTCATATACTTCCTCTTAATATCTTGGTTTATGTTATTTTATTCATATATATATGTTTGCAAAGAGATTAAATCATCTACAGATTTGTTGTGCCCTTATAAATTTCTTAATATTAAGGAACCATTTTTGGCGCCAAAGACAGATTGAACACAGGGATTTCTGCATGCTAGGCAAGTGCTCTATGACTGAGTTACCTCCTCAGGCAAGGAGATAGTCCCAAGACAATATATCTGAACATGTAATTTTTATGACAAATACAAAACTAATATTTTCAGATTTGGACCAGCATAATACTGGGGAAATGGGCATCAGGCAATTAGCGGAAGAACCTTAGCTGAAGAGCTACTGGCTGCTGATTGAGAGAGTTGATGTTTTTCAAGGCAGAGACTCTAGATAGGCTGACTCTGCTCCAGTGATGAACTTATACTGAGGGACATCAGGGTACACCAATGTGACTCAATAGGCCTTAACATATACTACAAAATGCATGGCTACAGGGCATTTGGATGAGGGAGGGCTTATGAAGATGATTAAGACTTTTTGTATGAAGTACACAAAAATTCAGTAAAAATATACATTTAAAAACTCCAGTTCCAAGGGAATCTGAAGTCCTCTTCTGACCTCTGTGGCACTGCACAACATGGGTGCACTCACATATATGCAGGCAATACATTCATACATGTAAAATAAAAATAATCAATAAAATATTTAAATACATTTCAGTAGCCCTGTTTTATTTATTTTCTGTTAGAATGGAGAAATAGATGCTGCAGATGCAATTACAGGCATCTGTATGATGCACATTTCATACACACCATGCTATTCATGCACTTAAAGTGTAGCATCAGATGGGTTTTAGTAGACTTGGAACATTGTACATCCGTTGCCAACACAGTTAATTTCAGAATTTTTTCATAGTCTAAAAAAGGAATTCTGCTCTCCCCAGCATCTGTCTATACACTAAGGCAATTATTAATTTACTTTCTCTATGCACTCACCTCTTTGGGGCAATTTATATAAATAGAGTACAAACGTGTATTTTTCTGGCTGTCTTGCACAGAGCATTTGTTTTCAAAGTTCCTCTACTTGTTATATGAATCAGTGCCTCATTCATTTTTATTGCTGCATAAAATTCCATTGTACAGATTTACCACTTTTTATTTATTCATTCATCATGTGAGGGGCATTTGGGTGTTCTATTCTTTTGCTGTGATGAATAACCCCATTATGAATATTCATGTGTATTCTCTGTATACATGCATCTTCATTTCTCTTGGGTACATAGCTCACAGTGGAATTACTAGGTCATATGGTAACCCTATATTTAGTGTTCTGAGGATCTGCCTGTTTTCCACAGTGACTAGGCTGTTCTGCATTCCAGCCTGCAGTATGTGAGGGTTCTAAATTTTCTGCAACTTTGCAAGTACTTGCTACTTTCTGTCCACTCATTTACAGTCTATTGCTATGAAGTGGAATGCCATTGTGGTTTGATTTGCATTTCCCCAATGGCTAATTATGTTGACAACTCTTCATGTACTTATTGGCTATTTCTAGGTGTTTGGAGAGATGTCTATTCATATCTTTGCTCATTTTTAAATTGAGTTTTCTTTTTATTATTGAGTAATTATAATACTTTGTATAATCTCCATACAGAGCCATTGTCATAAATAAAACTTACAAGTATTTTCTTGGTTGCTTTCTCATTTCCTTGTTGGTATGTTTTAAGCTATAAAAGTTAAATTTTGATAAAGTGTCATTTATGCTTTGTTCTTGCCACCATTCTTATGCCATTACTAAGAATATTTTGTCCAATCTAAGGTCCCTATATTTACTTCTCAAGGATTTATCACTTATATTTATATCTATATCCCTTTTTAGTTTAATTTAGTATATGGTTGAGAGTGTAAGCAATGAATCAAATTCATTTTTTCTTGTGTGTGTTAATTTATTCCAGTATCAGTGAAATCTGTGGTTGAAAAGACTAATATATACTGGGTTGTCATGGTACTCTTGTTAGAAATTGCCATTAAGTATATATTTTTCTGTATTTTTTCCCATTCATCTACTTGTCCATTCTTATACAAGTTCCATAAGTGACTTGATTTCTCTAACTGTGAAATGCTAGGGTTCTAACTTTGTCATTTGTCAAGGTTGTTTTGACTGCTTTGGGTCTCTCAAATTAACATATGGAATTTAGGATTGTCCTGTTAGTTTCTGATAAAAAGGCACTTGAGATTTTGATAAAGAATGCTTTGAGTTGGGTGCGGTGGTGCACGCCTTTAATCCCAGCACTCAGGAGGCAGAGGCAGGTGGATCTCTGTGAGTTCAAGGCCAGACTGGTCTACATAGTGAGTTCCAGGACAGCTGCGATTTATCGTCCTCTTTTTTTTTTTTTAAAAAAAAAAAAAAAAAAAAAAAAAAAAAAAAAAAAAAAAACAATGCTTTGAATCCCTAAATCAATCAAACATTCCCTGATTGTCCTCTTAATTATGTCTTTTGATCCATTAGCATGGACTTTCTGTTGATTTACATCTTTAATTTTCTTAACAATGTTTTGTAGTTTTCAGTGTATACATCTTATACCTCTTTGCCAATTTATCCCCTATTTTATTCCTTTTTGATACCAATGTAGATTAAATTATTTCCTTAAAATGATTTTTGGTTTGTTAATTTCTAATGTATAGACATACTATTGATTTTTGCAAATTGAACTTATATCTGGTAACCTTGCTTAATTTGTTTATTATTAGTCTAATTACTTTTTAGTGGATTCCTGTAATATTTAATTTTGATTGACAACATGATTGGATTGTGAAACACCTAGGAAATTGCTAAAACAGATGGCTGTGTGTGTCTCTGAGGGTGTTTCCAGAGGAGATAGCCCAGGGCTGAAGATCTCCCCTGAATGTGGGCAGCATCATCCTTAGGCTGGGGTTAGATTAAATGAAAGCGAGTGAAGGGGTAGAGCTCACAGAACAGGCATTCTCTCCATCTGCTTTCTGAGCACCATGGTGAGTAGCTTCTGTCATATGTTCCCACGACCATGATGTTCAGCATTGCCTCAGGACAGAGTAACTACTGATCCAGATGACCATGGATGGCGAGGCTTAAGCCTGGAGCCAAAATAAACAATTCTTCCCTTCAAAAGGTTCTTCTCCCAGATACATAGGTCATAGCCAATTAACACAATTCCTTAGGATTTTCTTTTTTTTTTTAAAGTTCAAATGTTTATTATATATTTGATATATGTATATGTGTGTAATACACAAGCACATATTAATCTACATATACATTAATATCTATCTATACATATATACATATATATGTACACACACATGTGTTGACCATCTTGTCACAGGATTTTCTTTTTTCAAAGTTATTTTAGTATCAAGCTTAGAGAAACTACGTGGATGACAGGCAACATTAAAAATACATATTTGCATGGAATTTACTGTATGGTGGAAGTGATGTGAACAGGGCTCTGGCTGTCGGTCAGTGGCAGAACTAGTACCTAGCATGTATGAAGCCTTGGGTTTGAGCCTTGGAATTGCAAAAACACTAAAACAAAGCCAAAAACTACAAATGTCACTTAGTGCCATCAATAAGAAACTTATTTATTTTAAAAAATCTAAATGATGGCATTGGCCAGAAAAAATTAACTGGCTAGTTTATGATTGTAGTAAGTTGAACTGATTAAATTTATTCCCAAAACATTTTGATTTGCATCACTGTTCATAACCCCATTTGCAATCAGACATTTAGGTATCTTTGAACACCACAGGGAAAATATCCAATGTTTAGAAATGTCAATAAGAAGGGAATTTTTAGAAAGGCATGGTAGCATTGGCCTGTCATCTCAGTAGGATTACAAATGCAAGGCCAGCCAGGCTACAAATTGAGTCAAGGATATATAATGAGACCCTATATTTAAAAATATGTAAAAAGGAATTTATCATTGCTAATACTTAGAGTGATTGCTGCTTGTCATAGTAGGGTTTCTTAAATTGTTTCTCCCCCACATGGTACACTAACCGAATGTCTTTTGGCGGGATAACTATACGTTTGATATGGCTATCACTCAGTTGATATCTTTAAAGAGATCAAATAAATAAGCCTTCCTTCTCTCATGCAAATGCAGTAAACACTCTCTGAAAGCGCAAACCTATTTTGAAGTCTTGTTCAGTCTCCTATGCTATACTCTGGAAGTGAAGTTTGTAAAACCAGAACTTTATTGCTTTACTGAGGTTGTCATAATGTCTATTTATTTTATTCTTTCTTTCTTTCTTTCTTTCATTCATTCTTTCTCTCTTTCTATTTATTTATTTTGAGAGAGAGAGAGAGAGGGAGAGAGAGAGAGAGAGAGAGAGAGGAAGAGAGAGAGAGCAGGAGAGAGTGAGAGACAGTGTGTAAAACACGCGCGCTTGACACTTGAGGACGTGTTCCC